>NC_084723.1:15682117-15968731 GCF_033807575.1 Cydia pomonella | reverse complement strand
ACTGCGGTCCCTCCAACCACAACCAATCTAAACTATCTAAATAACAACTATTCTCTATCCAACAACCAAACCAAACCAAAATTCCAAACTAACCAAACCAAAAACTAAATTTCACTATATAATAACATAACTTTCACAAACAAAAATCTAAAATTAATCGCAAAAACCAACTTAACCTAACAAATCTCAACCTGGGCCCATGGCCGCCCGTACTGAATGCGGGGACCATGGGTCCATCGAAATCATAACAATAAAGCCGGGTCTTCAACTCGAGCATCATCATCGCTACTGACTGATGGTGATGCCGGACCCGGCATCGCATAAAACATACCAGCTTTTCGCATATGTCACCACGGACACAGGTCGCCCGTATCCCTAGCGAGGGCCCTGTGTCTACAAATGACATATAAAAACCTTTAAAAAAAAAAAAAAAAAAAAAACCTAACCTAACCTAACCTAACCTAACCTAACCTAACCAAACCTAACCTAACCTAACCAAACCTAACCAAACCTAACCTAACCTAACCTAACCTAAACCTAACCTAACCTAACCTAACCTAACCTAACCTAACCCAAGCTTTCGCAAATACACTTAAAATATCCGCATTCACCCCATTTTCGGAACATAAGCTCTCCTAATTTCTCCGCATCTTTTAAGACTATCCCGACCTCCGGGACTCTTCTAGTTCCGGAGATATTCCCATTTTCCCCTTTTTTGCTCAATACTTCAAAATCTTCAAATTTCAAAAATTCGTAACTTTCTTTCTATCACTCCGATTTTCCTCATCTTTGTATCTATCGTCTCTAAATAATTTACTCTTTCCTATCGTTATCAGTTTTTGTAATTTTATTTAACCTTTCCTAACAAAATTTTCAAAATTCACTTTTTGGCATATAAAATTTTTACTTCAAAATTTCATAACTTATTTTTGGTTTACGCTAAATTATTTCCGTTTTCTGTCTTGAATAGACATTAATCACCGTCATCTTTTTCATCTGCTGGACAACCTTGCTGACGTCTAGTTGCCAAGTAATTTAATTTTCTTCATCGTAGATTTTCGAATCATTTGTTTTTATATTATAAAAATTTGTTTTTAAATTTGTTTTGTCATCAAATAATATCATAGTAATTTCATCATCATTAATTGTGTAATTTCTAACTTAACTAACTAAATATAAAATAGAAAATAGTAGATTTTAAAATAAAAAATGAGTACTGAGAGCCTTAATCTTAACATGGAAGACTTTGATCAGCTCTACACCTCACCGCTGGGCGCGATTGCTCAGCGAGCGCGTACACCGTCGACAGAGCGCGGTGCTAACATCCATCCGGTGCTGGAGCTGATTGATGAGCTTGCCGGCGACCTTGAACAGGAATCGCGAATCATTCTTGAGAACCTTGAGACCACACACAACCATCGCAGCGTCACGGTAGAAAACAAAAGGCAAATCAAGACCGCGGCGAAAAACGTTACGTCCATATTTGCGAGTTACGCGAGGCAAATGCGTGCGCAAATCAGGACAATCTTAAATGCAACACCCACCCCCACAGACCAGTCGTCTAAAGGGGTCCAAACAGACTCTGACGATGGTCTACGGGCGCAGGCAGCGGACGTCGTAGCGACTGTCCAGACAGAGCTGAACCTAATTCGTGAGGAGCAGAAGGCCCTCAACGATTTAGTTAAAAACGCACTAAGTGGAGCTGAGTCGGGCAGCCCCACACCACAAAGTCGTCCAACATACAGCGACAAAGTAAAAGCTGTAGCAACACCTAAAAACAACGTCGCACTGGTAGCGACGATTGAAAATTCACAGTCGACTGCTGAGGCAATGGGCACCATTCGAGGCAAGATCTCATTCAAAACAAAAGATTACGCACCTACAAAAATCAAACCACTTAGTAACAACAAAGTTAGAATCGAATTCGAAAACAAAACTCAGCGGGACGAAACATTGCACAGGCTGAACACCAACAACATTAAAGCTGAGCCGGCCAGGACCCTTACACCGATGGTCATTCTGAAGGGGATCCACAAGGATACCGTGAAGGACGAACTTGTCGACATAATCTCCTCTCAGAACCCATCGGTGGGGGCCACCCTGAGCGACGAACATAAGCTCCAGCTATGTTTCGTCACTAACAACCGCAATAAGAACCTCTACAACGCGGTTCTTAGGTGCCCACCTGCAACATGGAGAGTGATCATGCAACTCGGAAGGCTCAACATAGAGCATCAGCGCATACACGCTGAAGAGCACTCTCCATTCAAACAGTGCCTTGGATGCCTGCAGTTCGGACACACACGCGTCCACTGCAAGGCAGTAGTTAAACCCTGTTCACACTGCGCCGACCATTCTCACAATTTTAAAAACTGCCCGAATCGCAACATCATCCCAAAATGCTATAATTGCAATAACCACAACCAAAAATATAAAACCCATCATGACACAAACCACACCGCAGTAAGCAACAATTGTCCACGCCTTGCTGCAGCAAAGAAAATTGAAGAAAGGATCAGCTATGATTAAGCAATTCATGGCTTCCTATAATTAAACGTAATCAATTCCTAGTTCCCTGTAAAGTAATTCTTCAAAACATAAATAGTTGTAACATTACAATAGCTAAAATCCGAACATAAATATATATATAACAAAAATAACCATATATAAATCAAAATTATCTATGGACCTATGGCCGCCCGTATCTTTGCGGGGACCATATGTCTTTAAAGCTAAACAACGGTAACAAAGTCAAGTTCCTAAACTGTGCATTATTGTCACACTTTGATGATGATGCCAAACTTGACATCAATAACTAACAAGAAAACTTCGCATATGTCACCGCGGGCAAAGGGTCGCCCGTATTCATAGCGAGGGCCCTTTGCCTTCAACTGACAAATTTTAACTCTTAAAAAAAAAAAAAAAAACTAACCTAACCTAACCTAACCTAACCTAACCTAACCTAACCTAACCTAAACCTAACCTAACCTAACCTAACCTAACCTAACCTAACCTAACCTAACCTAACCTAACCCGCCGTGTGGTGCCGGCGTCTAGAATAGCACCACCCCATCTCGTCCCGTGGGTGTCGTAGAAGGCGACTAAGGGAAAACCGACGATGGGCAGCAGCGTCCGTCGTGTATTGTATTAACACCTACTGCGGGTCCCAATACGTAATCTCAACCCAAAGACTAACAAACCAAACCCCCATCGATTAAATCAAACCAAACCCTTATATTCTTTCAACTCGCTGTGTGGTGCCGGCGTTCAGAATAGCACCACCACCATCTGACTCGTCCCGTGGGTGTCGGTAAAAGGCGACTAGGGAAACAGACGGACGGTCCAGCAGCGTCCGTTTGTGTGTCCATCCTTTTCACATGTCTACTGCGGTCCCTTCAACCTAAACCAACTACTACTACTAACCTAAAACAATTATAAACGTACACATTTAATTATAACCCAACATAACTTTTCACCAAACTAAAAAACAATCTTTATTGCACAAACAAAATCACAGCACAATCAACCTTCATTACACTATCTCAACCTTACCATAAAAATAAAATCACAACTGAAACAACTTCACAAATCTCAACCTGGGCCCATGGCCGCCCGTACTGAATGCGGGGACCATGGGTCCATCTTAAATCATAACAATAACGCCGGGTCTTCAACTCGAGCATCACCATTGCTTTCTGACTGATGGTGATGCCGGACCCGGCATCGCAAATCACACCAGCCCTTTCACTAATGTCACCACGGGCACAGGGTCGCCCGTATCCCTAGCGAGGGCCCTGTGTCTACAAATGACGCAACAAACTTCACAAAAAAAAAAAAAAAAAAAAAACCTAACCTAACCTAACCTAACCTAACCTAACCTAACCTAACCTAACCTAACCTAACCTAACCTAACCTAACCAGTCACGTGCCACCCTGCGTCGTAGCGACATCGTTTCCCTTGAGCTCCGCAGTAAAAAATTCGTGGACGTGGCAATTCTCGTCGTATCGCGATCAAACAAGTGTTGTTGTGTGCGGGACAGTGAGTGCCATCTTTTGGATTACAGTGTGTGAAGGTGTGACCTCGGGAAAAACCGCTAAGTGCTAAAAACCGTGGTTTTGGAGGTTAAGTGATCATAAACACCGATACGCTGAGTCACTGGACGCTGATACCGCTACGTGCGATACATCATTGGAAGCGCCTCAACGAGCCCCGCACGCCGACACCTCACACGTGTCTGGGCGACGTACCGTCGGAGCACAATCCACAGAAAAACAAAAACCACGTGGTGGCGTGGTCGGCGAACCAGCGGCGAGCGGCTCAAACACGCAGCGCAGTTTTAAGCAGTGCACTTTTCCGAGAAAAACGGTATTTAAAACAAAATTTTTGGACATTTATTTTCTGAGATATAGACTTTTTAAAATTCAAAATTCAACCTTAAATACAGCAAAATCTTCAGTCAGACCATATACTTTTTGGAGTGAAATCCTGTGCGCGCTAGCTGGTACAACAGACTTGTAAAGTGTGAAAACTTTGTGGACAAAAGAAGTTAGAAAAAATTTGAGTTTTCGGAAAATTTCGAAAAATATCCAATTTGAAATTTTTTTGTATGAGACTAATTTAGATTATTATTGTGTATTATAGCTGTGTATTTTGTGTTAATTTTACAATTTTTTGTGTATTTTTACGTCAAGGGGTACCGAAGTTATCGAATTTTAACCTAATTTTTGGCCATATATTCTAAATTAATATAAAATATCACTTTTTCTCATAAAATTAGCTTCAGAACTGCCATCCCACATCGGGGAACTCAAAACGCGGACCCCGTATCTTTTAATTTGGCCAGATACCAGAAAACGCCATTTTGTTTTTTCTGGTATCAAATTTCAAATTGCAAATACTCGGCAACCCGCTTGACGTAAAAAAGTCGGATTTTCACCTAAGACAGTGTTTTTTTGAGCAGAAACCAGTATTTTCAGGTTTCAGGTTGAATAATCTCGACAAAAATTTCTAGGGGTCGAGGACCACTCCTACATTATAGAGGAGATAAGACGAGAGGCAGGGAAGAAAAACCCGAACCTCCTCCGACCAGCGGTTCTCGAGATATCGGCCCTCAAACATTGCGTTTGACAGTTCGGCGGCCATCTTGCCAAATTTCAAGTCGCAATATCTCGACAACCCAAGGGCCTAGAGGCTCGCGGTTTCTTCCCTGAAGAAAAGAGTAGGTCTACCTACCGCCTTCGACCCATTTCAGGAATTTTCAGGCGATTTTCAGTTTGAAAATTTCTGAAAAATTTCGAAGCCTGAAAGTGGTCTCAGCCGATAGATTAGGTTAAGTTTAGATAAGCCGTCGAAAATCCGGGCTTTCTACGACCCCAGGAACGGGAGATATCAGCGGTCAAAGTTGAACTTTGACAGTCCTCGCCGCCATTTTTTGAAAAACTTAAAACCGAGATATCTCCCAAACGGTAGGTCGTAGAGAGCTGGGGTTTTCTTCTAGGAAAACAGCGGGCACTACTCCAGGCGAGGAGAAACGTTTCAGAAGTTTTCAGGAGTTTTCAGGAAACTGAAAATCTGAAAAATTTTCCCGCCTGAAAGTGCTCCCATTAGATAGAGCTAGTCGAGCCTAGAAAAACGAGCCCAAGCGCGGACCTGTAGGGCCAGCGGATCCGGAGTTACAGACAGATACCCAATCTAGAAACCGGTTTTGGCAACGAAACCAAAAACTTCAAGCCCTTGTAGCTCCGGAACCAGAAGGAACAGCGGGGCCGTGTTTGGTATCGTTGGAAGGGGCTCGAGGAGAGCTATCTACTGGACATAATAATTCGGCTCTACATAGAGTCTAAAAAATTTTTTGGTACATGTGAGTGACCCTTTTAGATATAAGTGATTGCTGTATCTATATACAGTGTTTTAGGCATAAGTCTGATAAGTAGAGTCCGCGACTCTACATCTGTACCGTTATAATATTGACTCTACACTTTAGAATAAAATTATTGTGTTTCTATTTCTCTTATTTACAACTCTTCTCCACAATCTGACGGCGAATACGATCGCCAGAGCGCCACCTCCCCTTTACAGAGGCGGCAAACTTTTTGTTTCGTGACTGCATAGGCAATTCTCTGTGTGTTATTTCAGCTCTACCTTATTTGACACTGAAACCCCCCCTTTACAGGGGCTTAGGTATAGTATTACGCCTAACTCGATGTATAGGACCCCCATCAAGAACGTAGCTTCGGAGATGTCGCCCACGAAGCCGGAAAAAAAACCGACCTGCGACCGTCAGTTAGAAAAAGCATCGGGGAATGGGAACTGGGTAAGACCTTCCACCTATCACCAAACCCAGCGCCGGCGGGGACCGCGGGTGCTGACATTACATTGGAGCCAGCCCTCGCGGCCCCCACGGTGTTAATCGTGGAAGCCGACGATACGCAAACACAGGCCGGCCCGTCGAAGACCGAAACAAAACAACAACAAGTAAAAGCTGGGAACGCGGAATCCGCAGAGACAGCACGGGCCGGCCCTTCACGCCAAAATACAATTATTATATCGCCGGCGAAAAAGACGCCCACTGCACCTGCAAAAAAGGTCTACGCAAGCAGAACGATAGAGGCACGAGTCCTCCACGACAAGGCGACCGCGAGCATAAAAGAGGGAAGGAACGTTAAAACCTCCATAAAAAACGATGTCCTGGAGGCCCTGGACAGGCTTTACCAATTGGTAAAGGAAGCGGATGCCGAGTCAAGAAAGGAGAGGCTCGGAGCCAACAGGGAGGTGCCTAAGGGAAAGAAAGAGGCCACTAAAAACTTGGCCCCAACGGACACCGACACCTTCCTGGCAAAACTAGAGGAGCAAACTAGGCTTATAGAGGAAAGCAGCAGGAAAATGGACGAGCTGAAGGCCTCGATGGAGACCCAACGGGAGACCCTCTCGAGTATGGCAACGACCGCCACATACGCAAGCGTAGCGGCGGTGGCGTCCTCAAACGTAACACAGGGTGCAGGACTTACCTCAAGGAGAGGCACCCTGCACTCAGTGGTCGTAACCTCGACGGATGAAACCGAAACGGGAGACGAGGTCCTCGGCAAGATCAGGGAAGCAGTGGACGCTAAGGAGGGGTGGATCAAGGTGGAGAGGGTACGGAAAGCGAAGGATAGGAAAATCATAATGGGTTTGGCAAACTAGAGAGTGAAAGGGATACGATAAAGATAGGCTGACGAAAGAGGACAAATCTTGTCGTTGAGGATGCGAAAAATAAGGACCCGCTCCTGGTCCTTAGGAGTGTCCTCACTATAAACTCCGACGAGGACATAGTGAGGGCCCTAAGAAACCAGAATAAGGGGATTTTCCGCGACCTCAAGGACGAAGAAAACAGGGTGGAAATTAAATATAGAAGGAGAACGCGGAACCCACATACTAGCCACGTTGTGGCCTGTGTCTCTCCCGCTATATGGCAGAGGGCAACGGAGGTGGGAACCGTCCATGTGGACCTCCAACGCGTAAGAGTCGAAGACCAGACGCCGCTGGTGCAGTGCACACGCTGCCTGGGCTACGGCCACGGAAAGCGATACTGCACTGCGACCGCGGACTTATGCAGTCACTGCGGCGGTCCCCACCTACGCTCCGAGTGTGCTGAGTGGCTCGCGAAAGTCCCACCGAGCTGCCGGAACTGTGTAAAGGCCGGACTGGAGGACACGGAACACAATGCGTTCAGTCTGGTCTGCCCAACGCGTAAAAGATGGGACGAGATAGCAAGGTCGAGCGTTGCGTATTGCTAAAGGCGCCCTTGGCAACCCAATACTTTACCAGATTGCACAAGCCAACCTGCAGCGAAAGAAACTTGCCACCGAAGAGCTCTATGCGGAGGCGAAGCAGCGAGGTATCGCTGTCGCGCTTCTGCAGGAACCATATGTGGGAGGGGCAAAAGTGACAAGAAGCTACGGAGGAGTACGGATCTTCCAGGGCACTGGCGCGGGGGAGGAACGGTAAAGGCTGCGATCGCCGTTTTGACGACAACATTAAAGTGACACAATACCCGAAACTTACCACCGATAACGTGGTAGCAGTAAGCATCCAAACCAGTGCCTGGGAAGTAGTACTTGTTTCCCTGTACCTAGAACCGGACCAACCCATGGAACCCCACCTTGAGCAACTTGAGAAAGTTGCAAAAGAACTAAAACCACAGAGGTGGATAATAGGCGGAGACTTTAACGCGAAAAGCACCTGGTGGGGTAGCCCTATAGTTGATGCCAGGGGGGAAACAGTTGGCCACTGTACTGGATGAGCTTGGCCTGAACATACTCAACAGAGGGGATACTCCAACTTTCGACACCGTTAGGGGTGGCATACACTACTCAAGCTATGTTGATGTAACGGCCTGTTCCATCGACATGCTTGACCTGGTAGACGACTGGAGAGTTGATCAGGGGCTAACAAGCTCGGACCACAACGGCATTCTATTTAAAGTCAAGTGGACAAAACTGGTTGGCATAACGGTACACAGGACCACAAGGAAATTCAACACTAAAAAAGCCAATTGGTCTGAGTTTCATGGAAAAACTCAGAGAATTGATGCAAGATCACAAATTAGTAAAGTCCGAAATAGAAAGCTTAAATAACAATATAAAAATAGAGAAAGTAGTAACAGAGTTCAATGCCGTAATAGAAGAAGCCTGTGTATCGTCCATGCCTAAAAAGAAAGTTAAACAGCAACTAACACTGCCGTGGTGGTCCGAGGAACTTGCCAAAATGAAAAAAGGGGTTGCTACCAGAAAGCGCAGGGTGGGGTGTGCTGCCCCTGTCCGGAGGTCGAAAGTAATAGAAGAGTACGTGCAATACAAGGAGGAGTATGAACGGGCTGCCGCCAAAGCGCAAGTGGACAGCTGGAAAGAGTTCTGCCATAAACAAACCAGGGAGGGGGTCTGGGAGGGCATCTACCGGGTAATCGGAAGGACCGCACGCAGGGAAGAGGACTCACCGCTAGAAAAAGATGGAGTAGTACTTGACGCGATGGGTTCAGTACGCCTGATTGCGGAAACGTTCTACCCCAAGGACTGCATCACTAACGACAATGATTACCATCGTCAGGTGAGGGATAGAGCCGACATTGTGAGCGAGGGGGAGCAAGATAACTCTTGTGAACCCTCGTTCACAATGGCGGAACTGAAGCGTGCGTACGACTCCTTTAATCCAAAAAAGGCTCCGGGGGAGGACGGCTTTACCTCTGACATTTGCCAACACGCCATAGAGACCGACCCAGAAATGTTCCTTGCACTGTTGAACAAGTGTCTAAGTCGAGGATACTTCCCTGGAGCTTGGAAATCCGCAACGGTGGTGGTCCTCCGAAAGCCTGGTAGAGGAGACTATGCAACACCCAAATCGTACCGGCCAATAGGACTGCTCCCGATAATGGGAAAAGTGTACGAAAAGATGGTGGTGAACAGACTGAAGTTTCATCTATTGCCTCAAATGAGTGATCGTCAATATGGGTTTATGCCACAACGCAGCACCGAGGACTCCCTTTATGTCCTAATGAAATACGTACGAAAGAAATTAGACTTGAAAAAGATTGTAACTTTGATATCACTGGATATAGAGGGGGCCTTCGATGGTGCTTGGTGGCCGGCAATAAGGACCCGGTTAGCGGACGAAAATTGCCCTGTCAAACTGAGACGCGTGATCGACAGCTACCTCACAGATCGAAGAGTAACAGTTAGATACGCGGGAGAGCAATTCAGACTGGAAACCACCAAGGGATGCGTACAGGGATCGATAGCTGGCCCCATCCTGTGGAACCTGCTCCTGGACCCGTTACTAAAAAGCTACTCGCAAAGGGGCGACTACTGCCAGGCATTCGCAGATGATGTTGTGCTTGTCGTTGATGGAGATACAGCCCTGGAAATTGAAATGCGCGCTAACGCTGCACTCGACCATGCTCGGGAGTGGGGTGTCAGAAATAAGCTTCGATTCGCACCTCATAAGACTAATGCTATGGTTATTACACGGAAGCTTAAATATGACACCCCTCGTCTGAGTATGGGCGGAACCAGCATCAACATGGTAAAAGAAATGAAAGTACTTGGTGTAACCATTGACGACAAGCTGACATTCAATAGCCATGTCTCGAATGTCTGCAGGAAAGCAATAGCTGTCTACAAACAGCTATCTAGGGCTGCAAAAACAGACTGGGGACTCCATCCTGAAGTCATAAAAACAATATATGTGGCAACTGTAGAGCCCATTATTCTGTATGCCGCCAGTGTTTGGGCGATGGCTGCAAACAAACTGGGTGTCCAAAGGCAGCTGGCAGTGGTGCAACGCGGAATGGCGCAGAAAATTTGTAAGGCGTACCGCACCGTTTCCCTCAACTCGGCGCTGGTCCTGTCGGGGATGCTCCCCCTTGACCTCCGAGTGCGAGAGGCGGCTTCGCTGTACGAAGCCAAGAAGGGAGAGTCTCTACCTGCCCTATGGCCTGGAGATAGAGAGGTGGAACAAATGGCATCTGCAACTAAAATGCCCCATCCCGCGGATCGCGAAGAGTTGAGGGTGGTTCGCCTGGTGAACCAAGACGATGTGGACTCGAACAGCGAGTTCGACGTACGGATATTCACCGATGGCAGCAAGTTTGAGGGCGGGGTTGGAGCCTCACTTTCTATCTGGAAGGGAGAAACCGAATTCAAGGCCCACAAGCTTGCTCTATCGAGATACTGCACGGTTTACCAGGCGGAGCTCCTTGCTCTATGCAAGGCCACTAGGGAAGCGAAAAAGTATAATGAGAAATCGTATGGAGTCTACAGCGATTCCATGGCGGCCCTCCAAACAATACAAAACCACAGTTGCCTTCACCCCCTTGCCGTAGAGGCCAGAGAGAACTTAAAATCCATGTCTCTCCAGGGTAAAGTAGTTACTCTACACTGGATTAAAGCTCACGCAGGGTTAGAGGGCAACGAGCGGGCAGATGAGTTGGCAAAAGGAGCAGCTGTAGGCTCCAAACGAAAGCCAGACTACGACCATTGTCCGGTCTCGTTCGTCAAGCGTAGCATCCGCATGTCGACGCTTGACGAATGGAACCGGAGGTATAAGTCTGGAGAAACGGCTTCCATCACGAAGTTATTCTTCCCAGATGCAGTGGAGGCTTACAGAGTGACGAGGAAATCAGCGCCAAACAACCTAAAGACGCAGTTGATGACGGGACACGGTGGATTCTCTGAGTACTTGAACCGCTTCAAGTGTAAGGAGAGTCCATCGTGTGTCTGTGACAACAACAAGCAAGAAACGGTGCCACATGTAATATTCGAGTGTCCTGTTCATGAATGCGAGCGCTTTGACCTAGAACAAAAAATTAAAACTAGCATAACCATCGACAACCTGCAAAATATAATGGCTAGTGCGGAAATGAACACATTTATAGAGTTTTGCTTAAAAATTGTGAGGAGAGTTGTAAAACGGAATAAAACTAGATAGAAATATATGTTTTTAAAATATAGTAAATATATTTAAGAAAAACATAAATAAGCTCGGTAGGAATAAATAATTATAAGGGTAAAACAGCTAAACTCGCATGTCAATAGAAACGCACTATTGTATTGTATAAAAGTAGTTATAAATAGAAATAATTAATGTAATATACGAAATAGATATAAGCATGTAATTATATAAACTGTATGTAAAGCGCTATTCAGAAATAAATTCTGCCCTGTTTTCCTTTATTTTCCCGAAAAAGTAGTACTAAATAAGCTGATAGGTGGGACCCTACCCACACATGGAACGAAAGAGATGAATGAAAGAAAGATCAGTATGAAGCATGTAAGTACGAGAGGCATACAAGCGGGAACTGGTATGAAAGTATAAATAGCTAGGAAAAGTCTCCGATAATGTTGGAGGAGCAGAGAAAAAAAAAAAAAAAAAAAAAAAAAAAAAAAAAAAAAAAAAAAAAAAAAAAAAAAAAAAAAAAAAAAAAAAAAAAAAAAAAAAAAAAAAAAAAAAAAAAAAAAAAAAAAAAACCTAACCTAACCTAACCTAACCTAACCTAACCTAACCTAACCTAACCTAACCTAACCTAACCTAACCTAACCCGCCGTGTGGTGCCGGCGTTAGAATAGCACCACCCCATCTCGTCCCGTGGGTGTCGTAAAAGGCGACTAAGGGAAGACCGACGGATGGGCAGCAGCGTCCGACGAGATTTTTATCAACAACTACTGCGGTCCCATTTCGAAATAACAACCCTAACCTACTAAAACCAAACAAACATATCTTAAACAAATTTTCAATCAAACCTTTCTTCTTTAACAATAAAATCACAACAAATTATCAACAAATTTCAAAATCATCTTATCTAATAACAATTTTCGCAACACAAACCTCAACCAATCAACTCTACAAAAAATCAACCAGGGCCCATGGCTGCCCGTACCCAATGCGGGGACCATGGGTCCATCAAAGCTCAAACACATGAATAACGCCGGGTCTCTAAAAACTGAGCATCACCATTGTTCGACTGATGGTGATGCCGGACCCGGCATCGCATAACTCAAATCAACCTTATCACAAATGTCACCACGGGCACAGGGTCGCCCGTATCCCTAGCGAGGGCCCTGTGTCTACAACTGACACAGCAAACCTTTTAAAAAAAAAAAAAAAAAAAAAAAAAAAAAAAAACCTAACCTAACCTAACCTAACCTAACCTAACCTAACCTAACCTAACCTAACCTAACCTAACCTAACCTAACCTAACCTAACCTAACCTAACCTAACCTAACCTAACCTAACCTAACCTAACCTAACCTAACCTAACCTAACCTAACCTAACCTAACCTAACCTAACCTAACCTAACCTAACCTAACCTAACCTAACCTAACCTAACCTAACCTAACCTAACCTAACCTAACCTAACCTAACCTAACCTAACCTAACCTAACCTAACCTAACCTAACCTAACCTTTTTTTTTTTTTTTTTTTTTTTTTTTTTTTTTTTTTTTTTTTGTTGACGGAGTGAGGAATGCCTTTACGCATTTCTCCCCGACCGTGGGAAGGCCATATGGGGAGGGTATGTGGGACTCGCTCTCTCGGCCCTCTCTCCTAGCGAGGGAGGGGCGAGAGAGAATACCCACTAAACCTCACTCCGGCGTCATACCCTCTCAGACGTTTAGTGGGGGCATGATGGGCTCGCGCATTCATTCTACCACTATGCCCCCCGTCTCTTCCCGGCATTAGGCCAGGGAACCCGCACCAAAGGAGGGGAGAATCAGGGACGCTTCTGATTCCCCCCCCAGACGTGTAGGGCCGTGCAATGTGGGCCCCAACCCACTGGCCCTACCGAGGGAGGGCGCGATTCGCGGCAGCGTACCGCGCGCGCGCCCTCCCTCTTCGTCTGTGCCGGAGCGGTGGCGCGTCAGCCGCGTCTTCGCGCTCCCGCTCCGCTGCCTCCTTCTGCGAGATGACCTCCTCGCAGAAGGAGACTACTGCCTTCCATTTTCTCTCGCTGCCCAGCATGGCTGTAACGACACTGTGCAGCGAGAGATCCGTCGACCTTATAGCTCTCATGAGAGTGCGGCGCTCCCCTTCCCAACGACTGCACATTTCTAAGGTGTGTTGGGCCGTGTCGTCAGGATCGCCGCACTCGTGACACTGGGGCCCTAATTCCCTCTGAATTTGGTGCAGGTAGTGACCGAAACAGCCGTGTCCGGTCACCACCTGCGTTGCCCTGTATGATAGGGCCCCGTGTTTTCTCTTTAACCACTCCTCTATATGAGGGAGGACTGCCCCTATGGTGCGTGTTCCATAGGGGGAGTCCTCCAGGCTGGCCTCCCAAAGCTCTCGAAGCCTGACCTTGGCCTCTCGGTCCGCCCGCTCTGCTGCTTCTGGGTCTAGGTGCTCACCTCGAGCCCTTGCCTCCAACCTCAACACATATCTCTCCGCTAAGACCTTGGCGTCGAGCTCCCACGGAGGGGTGCAGGCGAGGAGACATGCCGCCGCGTGGGATACCGTTGAGTAGGCCCTAATTATTCGTAGGGCCACCACCCTTTGCGGCCGCCGGAGCAGGGATTTGTTGTTGCTCGACAGCCGGTCCGCCCAGATCGGGGCCCCATATAGGGCCATACTTCTTACAACCCCCGCGAAAAGGCGGCGGCATGGGGCTCTCGGTCCTCCCACATTTGGCAGGAGCCTGCCTAGAGCGGAGGCCGCGCCTACAATACGGGGAGCAAGTCGGACGAAATGCTCCCTGAAGTCCCACTTTCTGTCCAGGACCAGGCCAAGATATTTAATGTTGGCCTTGACCTGGACAGGTTCTCTTTCCACCTGGATCGTCAGGTCGTCGGGTACGCGCCATCCTTTTCCCCCGAAGACTATTCCCTCTGTTTTCGGGAGCGCCACCCTTAGCCCAAGCAGGCGTATGCGGCCGATCGTCATTTCTGTGGCGACCGCCGCCCTCCTCAGGGTCTCTCCCAATTCTCTTCCCCGCACAGCCACCATCGTGTCGTCCGCGTAACATATGGTGGACATGCGGGGAAGTTGTGCTCCCCTTATCACCCAGTCATAGCCGATGTTCCACAGGAGAGGTCCTAGGACCGACCCCTGTGGAACACCGCATGCCATTTCGTGTTCGCGACGGCCCCCTCTCATTTCGTAGAGCACGACTCTGTCGGATAGGTAGTGCTCCACGATTGTCCTCAAGTAGGGAGGCACTTCGTGGTACCGAAGTGCCTCCTTTATCACAGTATATGGGAGGGTGCCGAAGGCGTTGGCGATATCGAGTGATACCGCCACTACCCCCTCTCCTCTCCCCGCTGCATCCTCACAAAAGTTCCTGAGAGAGGAAAGTGCGTCCATCGTGGACAGCCCCGCCCGAAACCCAAACTGCCGGTCGCTGACGTCCGGTCCAGTGTTTTTAAGATGTTGGAGAATGCGGCCAGCGATAATGCGCTCCAACATCTTCCCGACCTCGTCCAGGAGGACTATAGGCCGATATCCGGCGGGACTGTCCGGCGGGCGACCCTCCTTCCGGAGGAGGCATAGCCTACCCTCTTTCCAGCATCTCGGAAACCGGCCCTCTTTCAGGCAATCGTCAAATAGTTCCCTAATCCGGTTTCCGAGATGTTTTAGGACAATAGGGAGGACTTTCCCGTGCACCCCATCAGGCCCTGGAGCCTTTTTACATCCCCTTAGGCGAATGTCGGTCCTCATCATTTCTGCGTCGGAGACTCCGGGGATCTCCGTCGGATCGTCCGGTTCCGCCCGGGGGACCGACATTACCGGCGACACAAAGTTCGGCGCCGGCGGGAAGAGACCCTCCACAACTCGCGTGAGGAGCTCCGGCTCCAGAGAGTCCATGGGGGGGGCGTGCTTCATTTTATTACGCACTAGCTTGTACGGTCGCCCCCATGGATCCCGGTCTAGTGTGGCCAGAAACTCCTCCCGCGCCTCATCCTTCCTTTTGGCTATTGCCCGGTTGAGGGCCTCTTTTGCCGTTTTGAGGGCCTGGTAAGTTGCCTCTTCTTCCTCCTCCGTGTGTCTCCTCCGTCGACACCGGTTAAAAGCGCGGCGGCACGCGTTACTGGTGATACGGAGGGCCGCGATTTCCTCCGACCACCAATACACCCTCCTCCTTGCCGTTGGTCGCCTGGCGCGTGGCATTGCTGCGTCACATATAGATTGCAGGCCCTCTCGTAAGCGTGAGGCACGCTCGTCCACTCCTAGCGCGATTGGAGGAGGGTTATTCCATGCCTCAACCATTGCGGCTTCGTCCGCCATCTCGCGGTCCAGCTTGGAGACGGTCCACTTGGGGAACACGATTCTTCTACGGCCGGGCATCTGTGGGGCCACCGGTGCATTGTGGACCCGCATTTGTATGTAGAGGTGGTCGGAGAGGGTCTCCACGTCCTCCAGAACCCGCCAGTTGGTGATACGCTCGGCGATGGCAGGGGTTGCGAACGAGATGTCGACAATAGACCCCCCCTGCCGTCGCACGCATGTATTTACGGTGCCCTGGTTGAGGACCACCAATTCAGTCGCCACCGCCCAGTCCCTTAGGGCAGCTCCCTTTGGGTTTGTGCGGGGCGAGCCCCAAGCCTCACTTTTGGCGTTAAAATCGCCTAATACGAGCACCTGGCTGGGACTCGCTCTCCTCACAATGTTCCCAATGTCTTCTAGGTACTGCTCAAGATCCCGAAGCGGTTCATTGGGGGAGAAATAACACGCCACGACTACAATGTCCCCCCATTTTGCCGCCGCGTATCCCCGCCCATGGGTTATTGGCGTAAGGGGCGGAAAATCGCCCACCGCCGGTACCATTATAGCTACCCTACTGTCTGTGGCCCCAACCCAGTTTGTCTGGGGAGGAACAAAATATGGCTCAGCCACCACCACTATGGACACGCCCCACTCCGCCGTAAACTGCATTAATAGATCTTGAGCACGAGGGGAGTGGTTGATGTTACACTGCAAAATGTCGAGATATGGGTGTACTGGCATTACGTTTCCATATTTTGTCCCTCACATGCCGGTTGGTCGGCGTTCCGCGTTGGGTGGGCTCTTTGGGTCTTCAAAAGAGCCTCTTTACCTTTTGCTGGCGGGGGTGCGCAAGAAAGGCCACCCATTACGTGCCCCGCTGGACGCTTTGCCGCATGACACACTGAGCAGAAGGCAGTCTCCGCCCTGCAGTCTGCTATCCTGTGGTCTGGCCTGCTGCATCGGAAGCATAGGCTGCTCCTATCCACTGGCGATGGGCACAGTGCTCTGGTGTGCCCTTTGCCCATGCACTTGAAGCATCTCATCGGTGTCGGGTCCAGCGCCACTACCAGGGCCGAGGACCATCCTATCAAAAGTCGACCTGCACCGGTGACTTTCTTGGCTGCCGTCATGGGGCATTGTACCAGTGCCGTCCCGGTTCCATTATATTGGGCCCTGATTTTTCCCACCTTAACCTCGTTCACTGCGCATTCTCCCAATTTAGCGATGGCTGCCGCAATCGCCTCCTGAGTGGCCGCCTCATCTAGGCCAGAAATGCGTAAGTCTGCCATTTTGGTGGGCCTGTACACTCGGGCTTCCTCTCCGATCACCTCCGTCATCCTTCGACAGAGTTCA
This sequence comes from Cydia pomonella, assembly GCF_033807575.1. Taxonomy (NCBI): domain Eukaryota; kingdom Metazoa; phylum Arthropoda; class Insecta; order Lepidoptera; family Tortricidae; genus Cydia; species Cydia pomonella. The sequence goes on along the minus strand of NC_084723.1, from coordinate 15,951,650 downwards.
TCTGCCGCTCTGCCGTTGTCCGACCCTGACACCTCAATAATCCTGGCTCCGGCAGCTGTTTTACGGACCTTGACGTGATTAAGACCCACATCAGCAAGATTCACCGATGTGGTAGCCTTAGACATTATTGAGGCATATGTCGCCTCAGACTCCGACTTCAAGGCCACCACGATCGCGGCCGTGGAGGGTACCACCAACTTTCGCGGGCCTTTAGGTGCCGGCTTCCGGGCCGGGGGGGAAGTCTTGGCGGATTTGCCCGATTTGCCCGATTTGCCCTTCCTGACAACCTGCGTCCAAGTTTCGGCAGGCTGTTGTGTTGTAGGTGCCGGCTGTGAGGAGGGGGTTACGCTGGGCCCCTTCGCCGTCTTCCGTCTAGGAGCAGAGTTTGCCCTCTTCTTGGCTACTGGTGCCGCTGGTGCCGATGGCTGAGCCGAGGGCTGAGCTGCGGGGGCCCTAGGCTGTTTGGTGGGCGGCGCGCGTATCTCTGACCTTGGGGGCGCCCTAGGCAGAGGTTCCGGCTGGGTTACGGGCTGACTCGCAGTCGTTTTCTTCCTGTCCGCCGCGAGTGGGGGACGGGGTACCGGCTCGGGGGAATAGCCCATGCGGGCCGATATCATGTTCCCCATGGTAATTGTGAGGTCCCGCTTCAGGTCCTCCTTCAGCTCCTTGAGGGCCTCGGCAAAGCCCGCCGAGAGCTGGTCCAATTGAGCCGCCGGGGCCTGTGCTAGGGGCCGGGTTTCCCTCTCAGAGAAGGCTCTGCGAAGAGCCTTCATCTCACTCTGGCATTGGGCAAGTTGCTCCCGCATTCTTTTATTATCGGCCTTTAAGGCTCGCAACTCCTCGCTCTCTTGCCTATCCGCCAGGCAGTCCGCAGCCGCCAGGATGTCCCGGCAGGCCTGGTTCATTTTACCCCAAACTTGTCCATTTAGGTTGCCGGATTTTCCAGCGGCCTCCAAGACCGTGTTGGTCGCCTCCCGCACTATGTCTATGTAGTCCGACCCTGTGTAGGGGGGCGGGCTAACTCGGCTTTGTAGACTTGTGGATGGGGACGGGGTCCGCATCCGCGTGTTCTTTTCCCCCCTCTTCTTGTTGTCCCCCTGCGACCTTGTCTGGAGAGGGGGGAAGGGGAGAACCGTTCCCTTCACTTCCCCGCTGTCCAGCACCTCTAAGAGAAGGTCCTCCTTATGGGCCTTCAGTTTGGCCTTGGCTGCGGCCAGGCCAGTAGAGTGACCTTTGGGGGCTTTCTTCCCCACGGCCTTGGCCCTGATCTTGGCCCTACCTCTCAGACCGGTGCTAATTTTAGGCCCACTAAGTTGATCCTCATAGTCCAGGTCCTCCTGGTCCTGGTTTTCCTCATATGGCCTCTTGTTAGAGGAGGAGGAGCGGACCTCGCCCATGTCCTGGCCCTCCATAGCATCCTCCCAGTCAGTCGAAATTGGGGACTGCGCCTCTGAAGTAGATCGACTCTTCGCGCCTCGTGACGGCGGACCGCCACCCCTCAATCGTAGGATGCCCTGGACCAGCATCCCTTTGCCAAAGTCCCGCTCTGGCTGGCTCTGAGAAGAGCCGTTTTCGGTTTGGCCCTGAAAAGGGCCGTTTTTATGTTGGCCCTGAGAAGGGCCGTTTAGGTATGTGTTTTTATTTTGTTCAATTGCCATTTGATTCCCACGAGTAGGAGACGAAATAAATTTCACTGGCGGGTAACGCTCATCCCGAAACGCAGTGGGCTATATACTCTAGAGGGCACCTGGTATCTAGAGGTTTTAACGACTTCGCTGTCGGGTGTTAGAGGGTTTTCCTTCCCGCGGGCCGGCCAGTTAAGGCAAGCCCTCCGCGCCGCGAACACTACCCGTACCCCATACCGCCAGTGATGGGGGTCGTTGGGAAAGTGCTGCGGGTTGCGGGATTCAAGGCGAGTTGGCGTAGACTCCCCTATGTAGTTTCGTTAGAAACCACCGACCGTCGCGCAAGGCATGAAGCCTAAAAACCAATGCTGTACGGCCTAAGTTTGGATGGCCAAAGATGACCACCCAGACCCTCCCCAGACCAATAGGTCGACAAAGCTCTTCAAAAGAAGAAAAACCGCCCTCTTGACCGAAAACGGTCCCTCTAAAGAGGTTACCCCACCCCCCCTGGCCCCATCCGCAAGGACCTCTGCTAGTCAGAGGACCTGCGGAGAGACCCCCTAATCCCCCCCACGACAGGACATTGGCAGCACCGGTAAGCAATAACTTAAAACAAGAGATTACTTACCGATGCCCCCGGGGTGCACCGTCCAAGAGCCCTTCCCTTACCCCCGGATCACTCGGATCAAGAGGAATGAGAAAGGACTTGGCACTCTGGGAGGTTTCCTGTCCGTAGCACCCCAACCTAACCTAACCTAACCTAACCTAACCTTTTTTTTTTTTTTTTTTGTTTTTTTTGTTGACGGAGTGAGGAATGCCTTTACGCATTTCTCCCCGACCGTGGGAAGGCCATATGGGGAGGGTATGTGGGACTCACTCTCACGGCCCTCTCTCCTAGCGAGGGAGGGGCGTGAGAGAATACCCACTAAACCTCACTCCGGCGTCGCACCCTCTCAGACGTTTAGTGGGGGCATGATGGGCTCGCGCATTCATTCTACCACCATGCCCCCCGTCAACCTAACCTAACCTAACCTAACCTAACCTTTTTTTTTTTTTTTTTTTTTGTTGACGCAGGGGTAAATGCTTTTACGCATCTCACCCCGGGCTGGGGAGGCCCATTGGGGGGTGGTATGTGGGACTCGCTCCTTCCTTTTCCCCCTCTGCTATCCAGAGGTGGGTGGAGGAGAATACCCACTAACTTCCCCTGCGGCGTTTCCGTCCATGCCGTTAAGGAAGGTGCAGTGGGCTCGCAAGCACGTCACCTCTGCACCGCCCCGGCAGTCCCGTTGAACCGGGACTTAAGTCCAGTTCGGGGAGAGTCAGCAAACGCATAACTGAGTCTCCCCCTTCCCATGTAGGGCCACGTTGTGCGGGTCCCCTACCCGCTGCCCTACTGGGGCATGGCACGGTTCACACTGACAAACCGCCCGCGCCACCCTCCGAATTGTCTGCACCGGCTCGGAAGCGCACTCGAGGTACTCCTCGCGCTCCCGTTTCTCGACCTGTTTAAGGGCACTACGTTTCCATCGGCTGTCGATCCATCTCATGTTCAGGCACACTCGGGGTGGCCGCAACGGCAGCTGCGGGACCAGCCGTGAGGGCCTCCTTCCCTCTAACTGGTGGGGGGTTGCAAGCATGCCCACCCATCACATGTCCGGCCTTTAGTCCAGCATGGTGGCATACAGCACACCACGGGGCCAGCGCCGTGCAGTCTTTCCTTATGTGGCCTGGTTTGCTACACCTGTAGCACCAGTCTCCTCTTTCCACCGAAGACGGGCACAAAGGCCTCGTATGTCCCGCCCCCATGCAGCGGTAACAACGTAGGGGTAGCTGTTCCATAGCCTCTACACGCGCCGCTGACCACCCGAGCATAATGCGTCCAGCCGTTGCGACCGCTTTAGCCGCTGCTAGTGGGCAGCGTAGAATGACTGAGCCAGACCCATTGGCCGCCATTCTAAGTGCCCCAACCGTCACCTGATCTTTATGGCAATTGCCTCTGACGGCAACCTCCCTTTGTAGGATCTCCGGGGTGACGGACTCGTCAAACCCGGAAATCTTAATTTCGCCCTTTTTGAGTGGCCGGTACACTTCAGCCACGTCGCCTACTAAAGCCCGGAGCCGGTCTGCCAGATTGTCGGCCGCCTGGCTGCTCTGCGCTCCGGGGACCTCAATTATTCGCGCCCCTGTGGCCGTCTTGCGCACCTTGAGGTAGTCAACCCCAAGTTCCGCCAATTGTAGCGTGGTGGCCTTTTCCATAACCGACCTGTAATCGGTTGTAGCGTCAGGCTTAAGAGCCACAACGACCGCCGCCATAGTTGGAGCCACAAGTTTTGGGGCCATCCTTTTTTTTGGGGCTTTACCCCTGGTCATAGTCTGCTGCTGTTGGGGCTGGGGAGGGATAGGACCCTTGCCCTTGCTCTTCTTGACCACCGTGGTCCATCTTTCCTGCGGGGGTGCAGGCGGCGGAGGCGGCGGTATGCTCGGACGAGCCTTTCTCCTTGCCCTGGTAGCAGGGGCCACCGGTTGGGATTTTTTGGCCCTTGGTGCCGGTACAGGTCTGGTTTGGATCTGCCCAGCCGGCGTTGGTGGCGGCTGCAACTGGGGCCTTTCTGTCACTCGGGGCGCCCCTCCTGGTGATTGGCTGGACGCAATCCGGGAGACCGACTGAGATGTCCCCCTACTTCTCTTTGTCGGCCTTGGGGCGCTAGTCTCGTCAGCTTGGTGTTCCGTCACTTCTGGGTCCAGGGGCATCCTCCTCCTATCGGATGCCAACGGTGGTCGGAGGATGGGCTCAGGTGGTAAGCGTCCCTCCACCCTTTCCAGGCGGGCATCAACCATCCTTCCTAGGGACACGAACATTTCGCGCGCGAAATTTCCTAGGCGAGCGTCCATAAGAGTGCCCAATTCTTGAAGGAGGGCATTCGTGGTGTCTTCCCTCTTTGTCGTAGGCTCCTTCATCTGATTAACAGCCTTGTGGAGCGCCTCGGTTTCTAGGCGGAGATTCTCCAACTCCCTTCGTAACCTTTGGTTGTCCGCTTTAAGTGATCGGACAACCTCTGACTCCTCGAGCGACTCTGCGATGTTCATTAACCTTTTGCACGCAGAGTTAATACTACCCCATGTCTCGCCCTTGAGGTTTTTGCTCCTGGCCGCATCGTCCATAATGCCCTGTGCATGGGCCTTAATGCGATCGCCAGGAGTTTTGAACACCTCTTGACTGCTACGGCGGGAAGTGCAAGATTTGCGCACCGGAACCTCATCTACGCTATCTGAGTTCTCTCTTCCCCTTTTTTCCCTTCTTCCCCTATTCTCCCTTTCTCTTTTCCCGCTCAGTCTACCCGCTCCATCAGCCTCCTTGAGACTGGCTCCGTCGTCAGTAGACATCTCTGAGAGGTCCTCCTCCACGCCAAATTCCTCCCGATACTTCTCCATAGTAGGGGTGGAGGAGGGATTCTCCCTCCCAAAGTACCCCCTACTATATTCCTCTGAATTTCCATCCCTTTGGGACCTCATATCGGTCCCCACTCCCCCAGAACACTTATTACCCCCACTTTTGATCCGCTCCCTACCATCCCCTCCATTATTCCCACCTGGAACCGGGGTTTCCCCCTCAACAACCGTTGCCTCCTTCGATATTTTAGGTGCCGATCGACGAGTAAACCGTCCCTTAGAATCACGCGACGGCGATCCGCCACCCTTCAATCTCAAGATGCCCAAGCTCGAGCGTATTCCGGCATTCTTGGTGATATGTGAGTCCTTCACCAGTAACCCTTCTCCATCGTCTCTGTCATCCCGCTCCGGTAGACTCTGAGAAGAGCCGTCTTTTGTTTGGCCCTGAAAAGGGCCGTTTTTAGGTTGGCCCTTAGAAGGGCCGTTTTTAAAGTTTGGTTTTTCAGTCAAATTTGCCATGTAAATCCCACGAGAAGGGGAGAACAAAAACTCCACAGGGGCAGAGATCCCCGTACCCAAGCTGTGGCCCTATATACTCTGTGAGGTCGGGCGGTGTCACAGGTTTGGCCACTAGTAGCTGATGAGCACCCCAGCCGCTCGAAAAAGAGCACCCCAGCACGGTGAACCGCCATGCGGGGGGTTGTGGATTTTTTATTGAGGTTAACTCCTCTCGACCCGGCCGACCAAGGCAAGGTCCTCGGTCCCATCAAAGGCTGCTAGACATGACAACAACACCTTATCATTTGGGATAACGAGTTTTGGGACGGTGGCTAGGGCCTGTCCACCCGGTTTCGACACCGAAAGCAGGTAAACCCGTCCCCCCCCCTCCCTGCTCCTGGTAATGTCCCTCCCTCTTCGCCTGCCCGGTATGGGTAGCCCTGTCCGGTATAGCCTAGGAGATCATAGAGACACGCCAAGAGCATCCTACCCCCGCCCCTCCCGGGATGTTCCCGGGTGTCGGGTTATTGGCAGCACCAGTAAGCAATCCCACGCATGAAATCACTTACCGTTGCCCCCAGGGCGCACCAGCCATAAGCCATTCCCTTGACTGCGGATCCGCGAGGATCAACAGAAATTGGAATGACCCAGACCCTCGTGGAGGTTACCCGACCTAGCGCCCCAACCTAACCTAACCTAACCTAACCTAACCTAACCTAACCTAACCTAACCTAACCTAACCTAACCTAACCTAACCTAACCTAACCTAACCTAACCTAACCTAACCTAACCTAACCTAACCTAACCTAACCTAACCTAACCTAACCTAACCTAACCTAACCTAACCTAACCTAACCTAACCTAACCTAACCTAACCTAACCTAACCTAACCTAACCTAACCTAACCTAACCTAACCTAACCTAACCTAACCTAACCAAAAATTTTCACTTTTAGATTTTAACATTTTCTGATATTTCGACTCTAAAAATTGTTTCCTTTCGTGTAACTTAGTCTTTTATAGATAATATTGTAAAATCTTAATTAGTTATAGCTTTCAACATATTAATCCTAAATCTAATACATATAAAAATATAAATAAACAGTGAAAAATGAGTTTTGAAAGCTTATTAGATTTAAACCTCGAAAATCTCGACAACCTATACACCATACCGCCGGACACGCCTGTCCAGCGCGAACGCACACCGTCACCATCTGGTGCCACCAATATACATCCGGTGTTAGAGTTGCTCGATGAGTTAGCCGGCGACTTAGAATTTGAATGCAAACAAATTTTAGAAAACTTGGAGACCACTAAAACCCACCGCAGCGTAACCATCGAAAATAAACGACAGATCAAGATCTCGGCACAAAATGTCACGTCGATCTATGCGAGCTACGCCAACCAAATGCGTGCGCAGATCCGTGACATTCTAAATCAAACACCTACTCCTACAGACCAGTCGTCAAAAGGGGTGCAAACAGACCTCGATGACGGTCTGCAGGAGCATGCTAGGGACGTCGTGTCGACTGTCCAAGCAGAACTCGACCTGATTCGGGAGGAGCAAAAAGCCCTCACTGAATTGGTCAAGACCGCAATCGGCGGAACAGAGTCGGGCTGCTCCGTCGAAACAGTTCGACCTTCTTACAGTGACAAGGTCAAAATAACTGCGATGAAAAAATCTGCCAAACCCGCTTTAATCGCCACTATAGATAACGCGCAAACAACTGCTGAGGCCTTGGGCACACTACGAAGCAAAGTGTCCTTCAAAAACAAACAATACGCACCGTCAAAAATCAAGCCCCTCACGAATTCTAAAGTCCGCATAGAATTTGATCACCCAACTGAACGCGATGAAACACTGCACAGTCTGAAAGCAAACAACATCAGCGCTGAACCGGCTAGGACGCTATCGCCGATGGTAATCCTGAAGGGAATCTACAAGGATACCCTTAAGGACGAACTTGTACACATCATCTCCCATCAGAACCCGTCGGTGAAGGCAACCCTGGCCGAGGAACAAACGCTTCAGCTGTGCTTTGTTACCAACAACCGCAACCCCAACTTATACAACGCTGTATTTAAGTGCCCACCTGCTGCTTGGAGAGCCATTATGGAACAAGGCAGGCTCAACATCGACCACCAGCGTGTCAACGCTAGCGAGCACTCTCCTTTCAAGCAGTGCCTCAATTGCCTTCAGTATGGACACACACGTGTCCACTGCAAGGCAATCATCAAACCTTGCTCCCACTGTGCCGATAATAATCACAATTACAAAAACTGCCCCAACCGCAACAATATACCGAAGTGCTTCAATTGCCACAACCACAATCTCAAATTCAAAACCAATCACGAAACCAACCACACGGCAATAAGCACTAACTGCCCACGACTCACCGCAGCAAAACTTAATATTGACAGCAGGATTGCATACGAATAAATTTTCAAGTAAACTTCTTAAAACACAACTTGACACAATCAAATTCATATTCTTCTTCTTCTTCTTTCTTTTATAACCTATATATATAGTAAATTCCGAATAATGTACAAATTATAAACATACTACCCAATCAAACAAACGTCTCTGAGTATATGGCCGCCCGTATCCTTGCGGGGACCATATGCTCACCTAGCTCAATCACTCTAATAAAGTCAGATTTTCAAAATGAGCATCATTAACAACCCTATGATAATGATGCCGAATCTGATACTACGATCATAACAGATCCTCACAAACGTCACCTAGGGCACGGGGTCGCCCGTATCAATAGCGAGGGCCCCGTGTCTTTAATTGACACTGGTAAACCTTTTAAAAAAAAAAAAAAAAAAAAAAACCTAACCTAACCTAACCTAACCTAACCTAACCTAACCTAACCTAACCTAACCTAACCTAACCTAACCTAACCTAACCTAACCTAACCTAACCTAACCTAACCTAACCTAACCTAACCTAACCTAACCTAACCTAACCTAACCTAACCTAACCCGCCGTGTGGTGCCGGCGTTAGAATAGCACCACCCCATCTCGTCCCGTGGGTGTCGTAAAAGGCGACTAAGGGAATTACCGACGGACGGGCAGCAGCGTCCGTTGCGTGCATTTATTAATCTCTACTGCGGTCCCTCCAACCAAACCAATTATAACCTAAAAATCAAAACTACTAACTAAATCCAAAACCACTAACTAAAACAAAAACTACCAACTAAATCAATAATAAAATAACAACAAATAATCTCAACCTTACCATCATAAAACCACTACTAAAACTTACAAATTTCAACCTGGGCCCATGGTCGCCCGTACTCAATGCGAGGACCATGGGTCCAAAAACAAAGCTCAATCATAAAAATAAAGCCGGGTCTCTAAACTGAGCATCACCATTGTTTTTTAACTGATGGTGATGCCGGACCCGGCATCGCATAAACCACACCAAACTTGTCACAAACGTCACCACGGGCACAGGGTCGCCCGTATCAATAGCGAGGGCCCTGTGTCTACAACTGACACTAAAAACCTTTAAAAAAAAAAAAAAAAAAAAAAACCTAACCTAACCTAACCTAACCTAACCTAACCTAACCTAACCTAACCTAACCGAAGCAAGCTTTCGCAAACTACCTTAACATAACCGCATCTCACTCGTTTTTGGAATATATGATCCTCTAATTTTTCCCCATCTTTCAAGACTATCCCGACCTCCGGGACCCTTCTGGTTCCGGAGATAATCCCATTTTCCCCTTTTTTGGTCAAACTTCAAAAATCTTCAAACTTCAAAAATTCGTATCTTCAAATCTATCACTCCGATTTTCCTCATTTTTGTGTCTATCGTTTCCTAAAATTTATCTCCTTCATAATCTTGTCAACTTTTGAAATAATAATCACCTTTTTCTAACAAAATTTTCAGAACTTACTTTTTTGTCACAAAATTTTTTACCTTTATAAATTCATAGTCTCGTTTTGGTTTAATGTAAATTAATTCTGTTTGCTGTCTTAAATAGAACCCAATTAGCGTCATCTTTTCCGTCTTTCCGATTGTTTCTGCGACTCCTTATTATAAAGATATCTTGATTTTTCTTTAAAATTTTTTGCAATTGCATTAATTTAAATTCATTAATCCCTCAAAATGAGCTCATTGAGCTTAGATAATCTTGATCTTTTAGATAATTTCGACAACCTTTTCACCATACCGCCGGGCACTCCTGCCCAGCCTGTACGTTCGCCGTCGCCTGCACGTGACAACATCCACCCGGTGTTAGGGTTGATCGACGAATTGGCCGGAGATCTAGAATTTGAATGTAAGCAGATTCTGGAAAATTTAGAAACCACAAAGACTCACCGCAGTATAACTGTCGAAAACAAACGGCAGATTAAGATCTCGGCACAAAATGTCCCGGCTATATTTGAGAGCTACGCCAACCAGATGCGGGCGCAGATCCGGGGCATTTTATTACAGACTCCTACTCCCACAGACCGGTCATCAAAAGGGACACAGACGGATCCCGATGACGGAATGCAGGAGAAAGCGGTGGAAGTCGTAGAGACGGTCCAAGCGCAACTGGACCAGATTCGCGAGGAGCAGAAGGCCCTCAGCGAACTGGTAAAAGGCGCCATCGGTGGGGCAAAACCCGACACCCCTACCGATCAAGGACGCCCAACATATAGCGCTGTAGCTAAATCTGCAGCTAAAACTAAGAAGAACAATCCTGCACTTGTTGCGACAGTAGAAACCGCCCAAAACACTACTGAGGCAATGGGCACGATCAGAAGCAAAATATCATTTAAAACAAAAACCTATGCACCAACTAAAATTAAACCTCTCGCCAATTCCAAAGTACGATTCGAATTTGAAACCGAAGCTCAACGCGACGAAACACTGAGCAGGCTTAACAACACCAACAACGTTAAAGCTGAGCCTGCCAGGACCCTCTCGCCGATGGTTATTCTGAAGGGGATATACAAGGATACCCTCAAGGAAGAACTTGTTGAAATCATATCCTCTCAGAACCCATCGGTGGGAGAAACCCTGACTGAAGACAATAGGCTCGAGTTGTGTTTCGTCGCGAATAACCGCAACAACAACTTATACAATGCGGTTATGAAGTGCTCGCCTGCTGTATGGAGAGCCATAATGGTACTGGGTCGGCTCAACGTTGAGCATCAACGTGTTCACGTTTCGGAGCACTCTCCGTTTAAGCAGTGCCTCAGCTGTCTGCAGTTTGGACACACACGTGTCCACTGCAAATCCACAATCAAACCTTGCTCCCACTGTGCAGAATCCTCACATACATACAAAGCTTGTCCCAACCGAAACACCATACCTAAGTGCTATAATTGCAATAGTCACAACTCAAAACATAATACACAGATCGCCACAAATCATACCGCCGTAAATCACATTTGTCCTCGTCTTGCTGCAGCTAAAGCTAATATAGAAAATAGAATCAACTATGATTAAATTTAAACACACATCATTACAAAAGATAAATACACACCCGTATAAATAAATAAAACATCAGGATATATGGTTGCCCGTATCTCTGCGGGAATCATATATCACACAGCATCATAATGTCTAAAAAGTCTGGTTTTTAACCCGAGCATTGCAATCTCCTCGATTGCAATGCCAAACCCGACATCAAAAGCCATACAAAACTTCTCTCACGTCATCACAGCCACAGGGTCGCCCGTATCTATAGCGAGGGCCCTGTGGCTTTAATTGACAGTATTAACTCTTTAAAAAAAAAAAAAAAAAAAACCTAACCGAAGCTTTCGCAAATACCCTTAATATACCCGCATTCACCCAATTTTCGGAATATACGTTCTCCTAATTTTTCTCTTTCATTTGAGACTATCCCGACCTCCGGGACTCTTCTAGTTCCGGAGATAATCCCATTTTCCTCTTTTCTGTTCAATCTTTCAAAATCTTCAATTTTCAAAAATTCGTATCTTTCTTTCTATCACTCCGATTTTCCTCATCTTTGTGTCTATCGTCTCTAAATAATTTACTCTTTCCTACGTTTATTAGTTTTTGTAATTTTAGCTAACTTTTTCTAAGAAAATTTTCAAAATTCACTTTTTGGCTCATAAAAATTTTGCTTCAAAATTTCACAACTTATTTTTGGTCCACGCTAAATTATTTCCGTTTTCTGTCTTCAATAGACTTTTATCAGCGTCATATTTTCCATCTGTTGGACAGTCTTGCTGACGTCAAACTGTCAAGTAAATAAAATTTTCTTTAGTTTAATTTTCAAATCATTTGCTTTTGATATCGTAAAAAATTGTTTTTAAATTCGTTTTGTTATTAAATGATACCATTGTAAATCCTCATTATTAATTGTGTAATTTTAAACTTAATTAATCAAATATAAAATAGAAAAAAGTAGTTTTTATAATAAAAAATGAGTACCGAGAGCCTTAATCTCAATATGGAGGACTTTGATCAACTCTACACCTCACCGCTGGGCACAATTGCTCAGCGAGCACGTACACCTTCGACAGAGCGCGAAACAAACATACATCCGGTGCTGGAGTTGATCGAAGAGCTTGCCGGCGACCTGGAACAGGAATCGCGAATAATTTTAGAAAATCTCGAAACCACACACAATCACCGTAGCGTCACTGTAGAAAATAAGAGACAGATAAAAACCGCGGCAAAAAACGTTACGTCTATATTTGCGAGCTACGCGAAGCAAATGCGTGCGCAAATCAGGACAATTCTAAACTCTACACCCACTCCCACAGACCAGTCATCCCAAGGGGTCCAAACAGACCCTGATGATGGTCTACGGGCACAGGCAGTGGACGTCGTAGCGACTGTCCAGACAGAGCTGAACCTAATTCGTGAGGAGCAGAAAGCCCTCAACGAATTAGTTAAAAACGCACTCAGCGGAGCTGAGTCGGGCAGCCCCGCCCCACTTTGTCGCCCTACATATAGCGATAAAGTTAAAGCTACAGCAAAACCCGCAAAACCCAAAAATAACGTCGCACTGGTGGCGACGATAGAAAACTCACAGACGACATCTGATGCAATGGGCACTATTCGAAGCAAGATCTCCTTTAAGACTAAAGACTACGCACCCACAAAAATCAAAGCACTCAGCAACAACAAAGTCAGAATTGAATTCGAGAACAAAACCCAACGGGACGAAACACTGCACAGGCTGAACACCAACAACATCAAAGCTGAGCCGGCCAGGACCCTTTCACCGATGGTCATTCTGAAGGGGATTTACAAGGACACCGTAAAGGACGAACTTGTCGAAATTATCTCCTCTCAGAACCCATCGGTGGGGGCCACCCTGAGCGATGAACAACGGCTCCAGCTGTGTTTCGTCACTAACAACCGAAACAAGAACCTGTACAACGCGGTTCTTAGATGCCCATCTGCGACATGGAGAGTGATAATGGAACTCGGAAGGCTCAACATAGAGCATCAGCGTATCCACGCTGAAGAGCACTCACCATTTAAACAGTGCCTTGGATGCCTGCAGTTTGGACACACACGTGTCCACTGCAAAGCAACAGTTAAACCCTGCTCACACTGCGCCGATCAATCTCACACCTACAAAAACTGCCCGAATCGCAATAACATACCGAAATGCTACAACTGTAACAATCACAATCAAAAATATCAAACCCACCATGACACCAACCACACCGCAGTAAGCAATAATTGTCCCCGTCTAGCTGCAGCTAAGAAAAACATTGAAGATAGGATTAGCTATGATTAAGTAATACATGGCGTCCTTAACTATACACATTCAATACTTTAAAAAATCTTTGAAATATATCTCTTAAAATATAAAATCTCCTAATATATGCAACTTTATTGCAACAGTTAAAATCCGAGGATTGATAAATATAAAAACAATAAATAAATATAGTATAAAGAAACCACTTCTTCGGACCTATGGCCGCCCGTATCTTTGCGGGGACCATATGTCTTAAAAGCCAAACAACCAAAATAAAGTCCAGTTTTTGAATCGTGCATCACTGTCACACCTTGATGATGATGCCAGACTTGACATCAATAAATAAAAAGAAAATCTCGCATACGTCACCGCGGGCAAAGGGTCGCCCGTATACATAGCGAGGGCCCTTTGCCTTCAACTGACAAATATAACTCTGAAAAAAAAAAAAAAAAAAAAAAACCTAACCTAACCTAACCTAACCTAACCTAACCTAACCAAGCCTTTCGCAAACATACTAAATATAACCGCATTACCCTCATTTTCGGAATATAAGCTCTCCTAATTTTTCCCCATCTTTTAAGACTATCCCGACCTCCGGGACCCTTCTGGTTCCGGAGATATTCCCATTTTCCTCTTTTTTGCTGAATCTTCTAAAATTTTTAAATTTCAAAAATTCGTAACTCTTCACCTATCACTCCGATCTTACTCTTTTTGATGTCTATCGTCTCTAATTAATTTTCCCCTTCTTATTGTACTTAGTTTTTGTAATTTTAGCTACTTTTTTCTCACAAAATTTTCAAAATACCGTTTTTGGCCCTAAAAATTTTAACTTCAAAATTTCATATTTTAATTTTGGTCCACATAAATTTTGTTTTGCTTTCGATTGTTTATAGATATCAATTAGCGCCATCTTTTTCTGTATTTGGGCAAACTTGCCGACGTCTCCTTGCCGAGTAATTAAAATCTTTTCACTTTCAATTTTCAAAATTCCTCGCTTTTTACGTCTGTAATTAATTTTGATTTAGATTTTGACTCATTATTAGTGTAATTATTGTAAATTGTAGTATTATAGTGTTATTTTAAATTAAAAATATAAAATAGTAAAAATGAGCAATGAAAGCCTCAACCTTAACATGGAAGACTTCGATCAGCTCTACACCTCACCGCTGGGCGCTCATGCTCAGCGAGCACGTTCGCCGTCGACAGAGCGCGATGCCAATATCCATCCGGTGTTTGAGCTGATCGAGGAGCTTGCCGGTGACCTCGAACAAGAATCAAAAATAATTCTAGAAAATCTTGAAACCACTCATAATCACCGTAGTGTAACAGTGGAAAACAAACGACAGATAAAGACCGCGGCGAAAAACGTTCCATCCATTTTTGCGAGCTACGCAAAACAAATGCGAGCCCAAATAAGAACAATATTAAACGCTTCACCCACCCCCACAGACCAGTCGTCAAAAGGGGTGCAAACAGACCTCGACGACGGCCTGCAGGAGCATGCTAGGGACGTCGTGGCGACTGTCCAAGCAGAACTCGACCTGATTCGGGAGGAGCAAAAAGCCCTCACCGAACTGGTCAAGACTGCAATCGGCGGAACAGAGTCGGGCTGCTCCGTCGAAACAGTTCGACCTTCCTACAGTGAGAAGGTCAAAAATACTGCGAGGAAAAAATCTGCCAAACCCGCTTTAATCGCCACAATAGACAACGCGCAAACAACTGCTGAGGCCTTGGGCACACTAAGAAGCAAAGTGTCCTTCAAAACTAAACAATACGCACCATCAAAAATCAAGCCCCTCACGAATTCTAAAGTCCGTATTGAGTTCGATCATCCAACCGAACGCGATGAAACATTGCACAGTCTGAAAGCAAACAACATCAGCGCTGAACCGGCTAGGACGCTATCACCGATGGTAATTCTGAAGGGAATCTACAAGGATACCCTTAAGGACGAACTTGTTCACATCATCTCCCATCAGAACCCGTCGGTGAAGGCAACCCTGGCCGAGGAACAAACACTTCAGCTGTGCTTTGTTACCAACAACCGCAACCCGAACTTATACAACGCAGTTCTTAAGTGCCCACCTGCTGCTTGGAGAGCCATAATGGATCAAGGCAGGCTCAATATTGACCATCAGCGTGTCAACGCTAGTGAGCACTCTCCTTTCAAGCAGTGCCTCAGTTGCCTTCAGTTTGGACACACACGCGTCCACTGCAAGGCAACCATCAAACCCTGCTCCCACTGTGCCGATAATAATCATAACTACAAAAACTGCCCCAACCGCAACAATATACCGAAGTGCTATAATTGTCACAACCACAATCTGAAATATAAAACCAACCATGAAACCAACCACACGGCAATAAGCACTAACTGCCCTCGACTTACCGCAGCAAAAATAAACATTGACAGTAGGATATCATACGACTAAATTATCATGTAAACTTCATTAAACACAGCTTGCCACAATCAAATCATATCCTTTTATAACCATTATAACAACAGAGTTAATTCCGAATAATGTACAAAGCATAAACATATCACCCAATCAAATCAACGACATTGGGTATATGGCCGCCCGTATCCTAACGGGGACCATATGCTCACCTAGCTCAATCACATTAATAAAGTCAGATTTCAAAAATGAGCATCATTAACAACTTCGTGATAATGATGCCGAATCCGACACTACGAACATAACAGATTCTCACAAATGTCACCTAGGGCACGGGGTCGCCCGTATCAATAGCGAGGGCCCCGTGTCTTTAATTGACACTGGTAAACCTTTAAAAAAAAAAAAAAAAAAAACCTAACTCTGAACCTAACCTAACTCCGAACCGTGCCTAACCCCTGTAAAATTAAAATTTATTACATGATCTCACGAAAATCTTAACAGCGTGATCTATCTTGGGCTTATTTAATGAAAAGTGCCATCTACTGGGCATTTTGAACACTATTCGAAAATTGTTACCTCAGCATATTGACTGTTAAGATTTTCCTGAAATCATCTAATCAATTTTAATTTTATAGGGGTTAGGCACGGTTCGAGGTTAGGTTTTAATTTTAGGTAAAATAAATATTGCTATAATGAGAATTGATTATGCTGTAATCAAATTATTCACAATATGTGTTCCGTTAATAATAATAATAATAAACCCCCAGGGCAGCTTGTGGCGAGCTGAATGGGAAGTGACGTCCCTTGGGTCCCATGCCCCCGAGAGTCGGTCAGGCCCCTCTCTCCGGCTTGCCTTGATTGGCCGGCTGGAGTGAACACTGAGCAGGGGCCGCAGGACTCTCACCTCTGGCTTGCCTTTACCGGCCGTCCAGAGTGGGGTGTCAGAGCTATATGCTCGCAGGGTGGAAGTGAAATATGCATAAGACGCGAGTTGGCACAGTGGCTGCTGACAGCCACTGGGTAGAAAGCGGCGCACACCTCTCCACACCCTGAGCCGCTCACGCAATGTTGTCCCCTTGTCGCTCTGTGCGAGCGGCCGTTTTCGGGGACCCATATTGTGAGTTGGCGAGTCACCACCTGTCCATTTTTTCGTGTTTTTTAACATATGATCAGGGCAGGTGCCATAGTCACCTCCATAGTCTCGGTTACCAGTCCACTAGCAACTCAACCCAATAGCCCGGTTTCTTTTTGTACCTTTTTCTTACAATAGTCCTACACTAACCGGGGCTTGTCCTTGGGTGCACTGCTATAGTGTGAACAGGGATAATCGTCGGTTGGTGTCACATTACTTTTAGAGTAAATTGTCTTATTACAAGGGGCCTCTACGTGTTGGCTTCGGCCCCACGCACGCCTTCAAAATGCCCGGGACCCCATTGGTCCCGAGAATTTGTATAATAATAATAAGCCCGCAGTGCAGCTTGTGGCGAGCTGTTGGGGAGTTACGACCCCACGGACCCGAGTGTTCCCGAGAGTTGGTCAGGGTCTCCATCTCCGGCGTGTCTTCGTCGGTCGGAGTGGACCCCAAGGGGACCCGCAGGACTCTCAGCTCTGGCTTGCCTTCATTGGCCGTCCAGAGAGGAATCGTTAGAGCTAAACAAATGCTCCGGGAGTGGAAGTGAAAGATTCATAAGACGCGAGTTGGCACAGTGGCTGTTATCAGCCACTGGGTAGAAAGCGACGCACACCTCTCGACACCCCTGAGCCGCTCACACCGGTGTTACTCCTGGTTGTCTTTACGACGGCAGTTTCAGGGGCCCATCTAGTCAGCGGCAAGTCACCGCCTGCCTCGATAACGTGTTCAAGCATTGTTATGGCAGGTGTCCGGATCTCTTTACAATAGCCCAATCTTTTGACCAGCCAAAGTTCAACACCATAACCGGCCCTCTTCTCCACTTTATTTAATAGCCCCTACACCAGCTGGGACCGATTTACGGGTATCTATTTGTAGCCGTGAATGGGTTCTAGCTGGTGTATTACATAACATCAAATTTGTCTAAAAGGGCCTCTGTTTTTTTTTATACTACGTCGGTGGCAAACAAACATACGGCCTGCCTGATGGTAAGCAGTATCCGTAGCCTATGTAAGCCTTTAACTCCAGAGGAGTTACATGCGCGTTGCCGATCCTAACCCCCTCCCACCCTCGTTGAGCTCTGTCGACCTTACTCACCAGCAGGAACACAACACTATGAGTAGGGTCTAGTGTTATTTGGCTGCGATTTTCTGTAAGGTGGAGGTACTTCCTCAGTTGGGCTCTGCTCTAGATCTGGAATGACATCCGCTGTGCTATGCCCTACCACACAGACCGAGATGACATTCACAATGCCCATACCTCTCTTGTGGGCGTAGTTTAAGGACATACCTGCTTCGGCCCCACGCATGCCTCCCAAAGGTCCGGGACCCCATGGTCCCGAGATATGGAAAGACATACAAATAATAATAAAATAAAATAAAGTTTTATTTTGATGGGAGTAATGCAAGAATAACGAAATAAAAGATACCGCCGATATGCGGAAGCCCAAGTGTCAAAAATCGTTTATGAAGTTTTTAGGGTTCCGTAGCCAAATGGCAAAAAACGGAACCCTTATAGATTCGTCATGTCCGTCTGTCTGTCCGATTCTGTCACAGCCACTTTTTTCCGAAACTATAAAAGCTATACTGTTCAAACTTGGTAAGTAGATGTATTCTATGAACCGCATTATGATGTTTACACAAAAATAGAAAAAAAAAACAATAAATTATGGGGTTTCCCCATACTTAGAACTGAAACTCAAAAAATCTTTTTTCATCAAACCCATACGTGTGGGGTATCTATGGATAGGTCTTTAAAAATGATATTGAGGTTTCTAATATCATTTTTTTCTAAACTGAATATTTTGCGCGAGAGACACTTCCAAATTGGAAAAATGTGTGTCCCCCCCCCCATATATATGATATACATTGCCATGCAAACTCCCACCGAAAATTGGTTCGAACGAGATCTAGTAAGTAGTTTTTTTTTAATACGTCTTAAAATTAAAAAAAAAATCATCAAAATGATACGTGTGGGGTATTTATGGATAGGTCTTCAAAAATGATATTTAGGTTTCTAATATCATTTTTTACTAAACTGAATAGTTTGCGCGAGAGACACTTCCAAAGTGAAAAAATGTGTGTCCAAAGTGGTAAAATGTTGAACAAGATCTAGTAAGTAGATTTGTTTTTAATACGTCTTAAATGGTACGGAACCCTTCATGCGCGAGTCCGACTCGCACTTGACCGCTTTTTTAAATTTATTTTGTATAATTCTCCCTGTACCCACCTTGAATTTTTTTCTGTTTTGCCTTATGGTTGACTGGTAGAGAATGCCTATTGGCATTAAAGTCCGCCTGTTGTACTCTTTTTTATGTGCAATAAAGTTTAAATAATAATAATAATATAACAATATTATAGCCGTTTAATGCATTTAAAGAAAATTGTTAGAAGTCAAACGGAGGGCTGTATGGGGACGGTGTGAGAGAGCAAGAAAAAAAAACCTACAACTAAAAATGGGTGCGCCAAAGTTCATTTAAAATTGCAAATTCGATTATTGAAACTCCGAGAATGTTTCTCATAAAATTTTACATACTAATGATCATTATTAATTTTAATTTTAAACAAAAATGATTGGAAAATCCTGTCACAAAGGTGGGTTAGGTTAGGTTAGAATTGCGACCCTCGCAGAACCGTAATCCTGCTAGAAAGGTGGGTTAGGTTATGTTAGAACTAAGCAAATACTGCTAGAAAATATTTATATTTATTTATTATTTATTTAAACTTTATTGCACAATATAACAAATAAAGTACAAATGGCGAAATTAATCCCTAAAGGCATTCTCTACCAGTCAACCATCAGGCTAAACAGAAACAGTAGTACGTGCAGGCATTAAACAAAAAACATAGAATAAGTAACTTAAAATAAGCAAAATAGCGATAAATAATATATACTAACATAGGGCCGATATGTACAATGGTATAAAGGACCAATAAAACAATAAATTAAAAAATAAATATATATATATATATATATATATATATATATATATATATATATATATATATATACTAACGGTAAAAAACTTACATAAATATACTATAATCAAATATACATACATATATATTAATTTATGTACCCAGTGCAAAAAATACTATGACTACGATGGACAATTAACCAGAGAGCTTGTCGAAAAAGTGCTTTCGTAACATGCGCTTAAACGAGAGCTTGGTTTGAGCCTGTCTGATGTTGAGTGGAAGATCATTCCAAAGCCGGATCGCCTGAACGGTGAAGGAGTTAGAGACAAAACCAGAACAATATATTGTATGAACGAATTCCTGAAATCTTGTATTTTATAATGTACTCTTGACGATCATAATATTAATTTTTATATATTTTACAATAATTTATAATGCAATGTAATATTATGAAATAAATAAATATCATATCATATCATTTCACTTTCTTTCGGGTACTAGTACAAGCGTAAAACAAAGACAGTATGATTCTCTCTGTCTATGTTTAAAATGAGACAGTCCTGGGCCAAGCTATAACTGAACGCATCCATAAATGTTGCCAATTTTGAATTTTCACGAATTTTCGAACAGAGATGCATGACAGTGACAGATGTCAGTCTTTGATGTCAACATTATCAACAAAAATGATAATTAAAACGACAAATTGAAAGTATTGCTGCTCCAGCTATCCTCCAGTGCATCTTGAAGGCCTCTACTCTACGGTTGACTTAATATCGACGACTGCTAGATATATCTAAAACACTTGAGGCTGGCCCTGGTGGTGACAAGTATCCTGGTAGCAGAAGCTATTATTACGAATAATAAAATAATTGAAAGTCAAATAAACGAAATATTAGCTTCTAGAGGAATCTTGCCCTAGAAAGAACTAACAATAATAACTGACTATAGTTACATCGCTTCTTCAATTGAATCGAAACCATCGTTGAGGTCAAAAACCGGCGGATTACTGGCGTTGCGAACAGGAGTGGTCTAGACTAGTGGAGGCTAAGAGGCTTAAATGAATAGCATATTAATCGGGCCGGCAGCTTAATGAGTGCAGAGCGTGTAGTGGTGCGCCGCGCACGCCCTAGCGACGCGGCGGCGCGGGCGCAGCTGCTGCGCGACGCGTACGCCGCGCTCAACAACGATGCCTTCATGTATTTCTTCTTTCACGAGGTGAGACAAGAGTTCGATGGCTTGTATGGAAGACAAATGTTAAGCAATCTGTTCGTCAATCTGTCATTTCGTTACTACAAGAAGTATTGTATAATAAAAAATAATGAATAGTGAATAAATTTTTCGGATGGTAGCAAAACGTCCAAGCCATATATTTTGACTAAGGTGTAGAGTTTGTAAAGTGAGGGCTTGTAGAGTAAGAAGCTTGGCTCCTCAAGAGATCTGATAACTTGTTGACAGTGCGAGCCTTATGGTTTTGTCTTGGCAACATTTTACATGAAAATGTTTTTGATGTAATTACTTTGAGAGGTCAATCTTTGGCATAGTTGGAATGTAACCAGACTTGTTTTTTTTTTTCTGGGTTGATATTTCAATCAGTTATCTGACATTTTATTTAGGTACTTATTTAATTTAACATGTAATACCCAAAAGCAGATAGTGAACATCTGTAGAGAGAGTGATTGTCGGCAGGCCACATTGCAAGCAGTAGTGCTGGTGGGTGCCGGGTTGTTCATTTTCTTTGGCTGTGGACTGGGCACGCTGGCGGCACTACCAGCACTGGCAGCTGTCGCCGTGTTCCTAGCTGTGCGGCTGGCACATGATCATACGGCATCTGTACAGGTATTTTACTCATTACTTACTTTAGGAATTTAAAAAATTGGCAGTACTTATTTTGTCATAATAAACAAGTAAATAATAATGAAATTGAAGAGGTTAACGAATTTAAATTGCTAGGAATCACAATACACTCCAGGTTAAACACCACCTAACACTATGACCTCAAAGATTTTCATAAGATGCTAGAGCGCAATAACAACAACCGTCTGAGAGGTCATCAGTATAAGCTGGTGTCTTGCAGGTCCTACAACAATCCTCATAGACACTTCCTTAGCAACAGAGTGGTCAAAGCTTGGAACAAATTCCCAGAGGATATAGTATTGGCCCAAAGTGTCAAATTAGATGTGCACAATGCAAATTCTACTCAACACTGAAAACTTTATTGATGACTCTGGATACAGGCATTATCAGTTTTTTCAACTGCCTGCCTGCTTTACAAATAATAATAAATAATTATAAACTGGAAAACCCACATTCAAAATACCAAAACAAAAATAGGACACAAATTTTGAATCTACATTGCCTGTGTATTTCGCGTATATCTACTCGAGTCTCCGGTATGCTGTGGTCTTGTGGGGAGCCAGCATAGACTCTCACCAACTTTTCATTATGCAAAAGGAGTGTATCCACATATTAACTAATGTCTACATTCCTAATAGTTGCAGCTCACATTTTATAAAATTTTAGCCTTAATAAGGCTACCCTCAATATTTATAATGGAAGCGGCCCTCTTTGTTCGAATACAGCCAGCCCTATTCCTGATTAAAACCGGAAACATCAAAAACTAGAAGCCAATATATAAAACAAATTACTCCTACCAAAATGAAACGTAGCTATTTTCGAAAATGGGCCACAATAAAAGTGTATTTCAATTTTCAATAAAATCCCAGACAGTATCAAACTAGAACCAAGTGACAAATTATTTAAAAATAAACTAATAGACGTGTTAAAACACAAATGCTACTATTCAGTTTAGGAATTTTTGAATGATGAAAAGCTGGCGAAATACAATAGCGCAAATACTCAAAAATAAAATTAAAAATATTTAATTTATTGTGAAATCGAATTTTAAATTATTGCATGAAATGTTTTTTTTTTTTTTTTTTTTTTTATATAAAGTATATAGGTAATTACTTTGACTATAGTTAAAAACTGAATGTGTGGAATGTTATTTGTATATTATATTTATTTTTGAAATTTTATTATTACTTGATTTTTTATACACACTAATTACGGCTGATATATTATGACGAAATGTATTAATAGGTATTAGATAGTAAGTTACATAGCACTATTGTATGCCCTAACACGGTGTCATGAATTGACTAACTATATTTGTAACATCTTATTTTGTAATTATGTGCATAGGACTAATTTTTAGGGTTCCGTAGCCAAATGGCAAAAAACGAAACTATAAGAACTATACTGTTCAAACTTGGTAAGTAGATGTATTCTATGAACCGCATTAAGATTTTCGCACAAAAATAGAAAAAAAAAAACAATAAATTTTGGGGGTTCCCTATACTTAGAAAATAGGGACCGTGCGCGTTGGAGGGTCTGCCATCTTGTGGCCTGAATCGGAACCATATAAATGTACATTTACACGTCACGTGTTTTCTTGTGCATAGTAGGTTCTGCCATCTTGTGGGCTACATCGGAACAATAAACATCACAATTACGCCTCGCGCCAAAAATCTGACGGCTCCTGTGCTGCCTCCTACAGATCATGCACGCTCTCTATAGGGATCCTGATTTTACCCCTCCTCCCAATAATCATCAATAGTCTTTCTTACATCAGGTCTAATCTTTGTCATCTTTAAATAAGCTTATTACCCCCGTGTAATACCAGTTTTACCCCCACGTTAGGAACCACTGAATTTTAGCCAGTCTTGACAACTTGTGTATTACTGGCACTTCACTTGGCTTTATAATTTGGCTAATATTCGTGTTGTGTTGTATACCTTTTGTTGTGTATGTCAAAGGAAAGAGATGCAATACGAATATTTGTCAAATACAGCCATGTGCAGTGCTAGCATGTGGGTGGGTGTTTCTCATATTGTGACGTAACGCGCTCCGATCGGCGTTTGCAGTAACGTGATGCTCGGCATTATTTAAAATAATTTTGATTATTTTAATTTATTTATTATGCATATTTACACTTATTAAATATGATTTTCAGCATTAAAATATTCTCTGCTTTGATAAAAACATAACATTGTATACATTCAAGATTCATGTGAACATACATATTTGTGAATTTTGTGATGTCATTAATACCCGCCGAAATGGTCTCGTTCAGGCGGCGCGCCTCCACACGGAGCGGGCGGGCTGGGTGGCGGAGCGGCTCGGGCCGCGGCGGCCGCCGGGCGCGCCGGCGCCGGCGCGCGTGGCCGTCGCGCGGGACGACGGCGCCGCGCCGGCGGCGGGCGGCGCGCTGGTGGGCACGGTGTCGGTGGCGGCGCGGCGCGACGGCGCGGGCGGCTGGCTGCAGGGGCTGGCCGTGGCGCCGCGCTGGCGCCGGCGCGGGCTGGCGCGCGCGCGGGAGGCGGCGGCGCGCGGCGGCGCGGCGCAACACCTGCGCTACGCCGCGCTGCACGCCGCCACCAGCGCGCTGCAGCCCGCCGCGCGCGCCTTGTTACACGACCAGGGGTGACTTGACGACTTTATCGAACTAATACTCCTAACAAACTTGCAAACCCTTTAGTCAGTAGAATAAAGGTTACACCGTTACACCTCACTGCTGGCTTGTACTTTAGGCGCTTAGCACACTGCGTCGGATTCGCACGTCGACGACGTGCAAGCGGGATGTCGCTATAATACGCGCATAGCGTTATCGGGTGGATTTCAAATTCCGGCTAAAAATTGTGTCTCGGTCTTTATAAAAAAAACTAGTAGGTTCTGCGTGTTGCAACTTTTTAATTTGTTTTTAAGAACTTTTAGCTTGATATTCCTTCAATTAACATTTCCAATAACACAAAAGTTTTTTTATATTTTTTATAAAATGTTTTAAGTCTTCACCGTCTACCGAAAAATTGTTTGGAGTGAAAATTATCGTATAGCTATATTATATTGTACGATTGCGATTTTTTATTTTAGTTATATCTTTTCCATATTGTTGTTTAACACAAGGAAAAAATAAAATAATTCCTTTACCGAGATGATGGAAATATTTAAAATTTTGTCACGGATATTCGTCAACACAGTGATGCATGATATGATAGACATTAGCTCCGTATATTAACTACAAAACACCGCTAAAATTCCCTGCCCTTTTTTTCTCTTAGTATTTTTTTTTTATACGACGTCGGTGGCAAACAAGCATACGGCCCGCCTGATGTTAAGCAGTCTCCGTAGGGACTTACATGCGCAGAGGAGTTACATACATGCGCGTTGCCGACCCTAATACTCCGCACCCTTGTTCAGCTCTTACTCACCGGCAGGAACACAACACTATGAGTAGGGTCTAGTGTTATTTGGCTGCGGTTTTCGGTAAGGTGGAGGTATACTTGGTCAAGCAAATCTTGTTAGTAGCAAATCGCGGGTTAGCAACACTTCGAATAATCCAAAAATCGCGTGTCATCTGTGTTTTATCAGTTTTATCTTTTGAATGTGGATAGCGAATGACAGCCATCTTGTTTGTTTTTATTGTGAATCGTTGCTATTTCAAGAGAAACTTCTGGTGTCACCATTAAATACCTATACCTATATTAAATAAGCTTGTGCATGAACTTCAGCAAAGTCAAGGTGCCTACAACATACAATCACGCTCGTTGATCGTAAATATTTGTAAAATTTGAGGAAATTTGAGGTTATGATAATAACATGTTTTGGTTTGATGTGCATTGCTGCTTTTCTTAGCGCAATACCAACGCAGAGTGCTTTTTGAGTATTGCCCTCCTTCACTTTGCTGTACATTGCTTTTGACGACCGGTTTGGCCTAGTGGGACCCTGCCTACGAAGCTGATGGTCCCGGGTTCAAATCCTGGTAAGGACATAATTCGTGTGATGAGCATGGATATTTGTTCCTGAGTCATGGGTGTTTTATATGTATTTAAGTTTTTATAAATATTTATATACTATATATATCGTTGTCTAAGTACCCTCAACACAAGCCTTATTGAGCTTACTGTGGGACTTAGTCAATTTGTGTAATAATGTCGTATAATATTTATTTATTTATTATTTTTATATTTATTGCTACTGACATACTTTGCTTGACAGACTATACTTCCCCAGTTGGGCTCTGCTCTAGACCTGGAATGACTACTCCTTTGCTGTTTGCTCTAGATCTGAAATGACTACTGCTGCCTTCCGCACTAAGCGAGATGACATTCACAATGCCCATACCTCTCTTTTGGACGTAGTTTAAAGACGTACCTGGGTATAAAATGCAAAAAGTGATTTCAGTTCAAATTCACATGATTGAATCGTGAGAAGTATTACGAATAAATTTGTAAAATGTACTTTGTCACAACAGAGCGCCATCACCGTTATGCTTTGGTTTAAAGAAGTTACGAATGTATACCATTAGAAATCATTACGGAAATCAATGGAATAGTACATGAACTTTATTATGTGGTATAGATATTAACTACTATTATTCGTATTCTAGAAATAAAGACAATAAAGTTTCAAATCGTATCTGTCACCGGGAAAAAATGTTGAAAGTTGAAGAAAAATTAATGAACATTTTTGTTGCTACCTTATAAATATAGAATAAAAGTAGAAAAAAATATAACTATTTATTTCATACTAGAGGTTAGTTAAGTTTTAAATAACATTATGATTAAGGCAAAATTTTGGCCACTGAGAACATACAATATACTGTTTTATAATCCAATACATGTAAATCGCCAAACTTACAATCTGAAATTGCATGTTAGTCGTGTTAATATCATTCGGTCCAGGTTTTAAAGCATATAAAACATTGTGTTTAGACAAGTATCATCTATTACGTGTAAGCGACATAGGTTACG
This sequence comes from Cydia pomonella, assembly GCF_033807575.1. Taxonomy (NCBI): domain Eukaryota; kingdom Metazoa; phylum Arthropoda; class Insecta; order Lepidoptera; family Tortricidae; genus Cydia; species Cydia pomonella. The sequence continues at coordinate 15,925,200 of NC_084723.1, read as the reverse complement.
GTATTGGCTTACACTATCGTGATGGCTTTTTTATTTTCCTAACATTTTTAGAAAAATTGCCTACAGACACGTATTAATTTAATTTTTAAATACCTACTGATTGGAATTAAGAAGATTGGCATGTAAGATTGATTGTCTGTCCTAATGATCATATTCGTAAAAAAATCCCGCCTAGTCTAATAGGTGTAGTAGAGTATGTGAGCGATGCGAAGACAATTTTTCTAAAAATGCTAGGAAAATAAAATGATGATGCAATTTTCAACATAAATGTCCTATTTCGGACTATAAATTAATTAAAATTACACATACTTGTTAGATATTTATTTATATGAATAATGATATGTTTTTTATAATTTTCTAAAAATATTTTATGTAGTTAGTCTTATGTTCGAAACCATGTTACTTATTTGTAATGTTTATTAAAGTTTGAAACCCTCACCATTAAAAATTTTTTTTTTAATATGTTTTTAATATACAACGTGTCTCTACTCTCTGGACATTGGCCGAGAGCCTGAGTAGAGTTCCTTCTTCATTAGATAAACATAAAATAAATATTTTAGAGTTAAATTAATTGTGTTGTGTGTGTTGCTTAAATACAGACTGTTCCGAAGTATTAAATCATTAATCATTCATTTCTCCGTTAATACTGTGGCGTTTGCAATGAGACTTTGTACATAGGTTAGAAATACCCTAATCGACACGTCCTATTCATCTATGTCCAGAGGGTAGAGACACGTTGTATTAGTTCATAAATCATCATCACCATTCATATCATCACAGTCCATAAAAGAGTCATTGTCATTACCGTCGCATGATTGTCATCTCCATCTTACGTTTTCATTTTCCGAAATTGATAGAGTCTGACCAAGATACGTTGGCAGCGATTTCGATAGCCCAGACGGTGCAAGTGTCAAGTCAACCTCATAATTTCCCCTGTGGATGTGGCCACGTAGTCCGACTAGTCGGACGAACGTGAATTTATTTTTCCGTTGGTTCGTCTATCGGACTATGACGAATCGCAATTCCACTCCGCCCGAGTAATCGGTCTACTTGGTCTTTTTAATTCCAATTAGATCAACTAATCGGCCTACATGGATTCACATTCTGCTTAGTTCGAGTGATCGGTCTACCTGGCCTTTTTTTTCCTGTTAGATCGATTAATCGGACTAGAACCTCTCACCATATAGTCCGTATTATTGAATCCCACTATTTTTGATAATTTTGTAATGAGTTATTATTTTTACAGATGGCAATGCACGGCGGCATACGCGCGGCCGCTGCTGGGCGCGGCGCTGTCGTTGCCGCTGGCGCGACTCGAGAGAGACCTCGTGGAGCCTGCGTGACGCGACGCACCGCCGGTGACGCAGCGACGACATCTGACAGGCTGAAGCTGAAACTTGACGTCGGCGTTGTTCAACGACTGATTACTTCTTACAATTTGTCACTTAACGCCCAGTGATATCTTTATGTCTAGCGATAGTTACTAGTCTTACAAAAAAGAGACAACAAGTGACAAATTACAATTACGAGGTGAACATTTATTACGAAAGAATCTCAATATTCCAGTGTCATTTTGTATGGGATTTTGAGTTTCCAAATCGTCCCGCTTGGCGCGCTGTTTCTAAATCCCATACAAAATTCGACTTAATTAACTAACGCAAACGCGTACGTCACGTTTCGCTATCGAATAAATTTACACTAGGGGTTCTGATGTAAAATGGTTTTGCGGCAAACGCATTTCGTTTAACGCTGTGATTATCGCATAAGTAAAGCAACCGCGCGCTTAAGTATAGTCAGCGGCAGCAATAGGCAGCAGGGACGCACCGGCTACCGGCAGACCGGCGCCTACTGCTCCGGTGGCCTTGTCAGTCTGAACCAAAGAGAACTTTAAATAGAGGTATAAAGCATAATTCATATAGAATTGGCACATAATTAGCAATGTTTAAAAATAATAATTCCATGGCGGGAAAAAAATTGACAATTACAGTTTAATCACCAACCTTCAAAGTATTAATGGTGAGAATATTATTTTCCTAACTTTATGCATTTTAAAGTTTTCGACCATGAAAATTGAGAACAGGAGGTTGATCGTGCACAAATACTTCGAAAATTCTTTTCGATCCCGGACAAAGACAGCTAAGTCGCTTAGTAGAGTCATAAAACGTTACAAGGACACTATCAGCCGACAGGAAAACACAAACTAATCGGAGGTCTGGGACAAATAACAAGATTTTGGGGAAAAGGTCCCAAGGTCACTCAAACAAAATTCAGGACGGTCTAATTACGATTTATCCCAAAAATTCAAAGAAACTTCTAGAAAGATAAAGATGATTCACCTCAGAGGTGGCTATAAGAGCTATCAAGCAATAAACAGCCAAATCGGAAGACAGATCCGACAAGCTAAGACACTAGCTCGACTATTGTACGACCCTTTCTTACCCCACTTTCTTATTTTATTAACTTAAAAAAAAATAACAATCTTCTAGTGCGTACCAATTGTATATGAACTATGCTTTACCTATTGTCCAAGAAAACTTTGTAGCGGCGTAAATTTACAGCCATCTTTTGACACATAATTAAAACTTTTAGAACGCCATTTGACTTTGATCCCTATTCTTTCACTGATGTGTTCAATTTGTTAAATATCAAAAAGTGGCGCCATCTTACCGGGCACTACCTTTGGCCTTTGATGGCGCCACTTTCATAATACACTTCTATTTCAAATTCTCTTTGGTCTGAACGAAATTATTACCAATGCGGCTAGCTGTATCTACCGCGCCTTAAATTCCGTGATAATCGACTGATTTTAAAAATGATCGCAAGTCAGTGTATGTGAATGTTAATTAAGTGTTTTATGATCTGAGTGACCAATAAAATAAGTATACCTATTATATTAAATTGGTAGTATTGGTAATGCTTATACATTTCTATAATTATTATTTTTATTAAATCAATACTTTAATACAAATTACCTAAGTTTTTTATTTGAAACCTTAACACCATATCACCTACCACACAAAATACTATAATAGGAGAAACGGTAACATACTTCCAACCACTTCAATAAATACCACATACGCTAGTAGACAGTTTGTCTTTAAATCCGGCAAATTATACAATTTCTCAAATAAGCACTTAAATATACATCATTTACCATTTTATGAATGTAAAATAATTATAACAGACTGACTTAAATGTAAGAGTTATTATGAAACAGAAAACTTAATTCAAAGTATGTTAGGACTTTAAACACACACGCACACACGCGCATACGCGCACTTTTGTTAGTGTCTGATATGTTAATTTTATCTTTTTATTTCTATTTAAATTTAAAAAATGTTGTTCTATTACTAATTAAGGAAGAGCGTTGCCTCTTAACAGTCTTAACACAGGTATTTGTTACTCAAAAAGAGGCGCCAACACTTACAACTGTATAAGTAATTCTTAAACAGAATAAACAATTTTCCATTTTCATATCTATAAAAGTTTGTAAATAGGTATGTATTTCGAACACGTGGAGGCCCTTTTGACACTTATGAAATATAAGGGGTACACCTAGCGGATGCAGCCCTTGCCCGTATCACGGGACGCACGCAGAGCCAGCCCCGTGCCCCGTGCCCCGTGCCCCGTGAGCCCCGCCAGGGTGTAAGCCTGTTGGGATTATTGATAGTTGATGGAATCTAAAATGAACCAGGCTATATTGGGTGAGAGCGATGGACTACATATAATTATTATTATAGTTGGTTATTATTTACCACTAAGTTAAGACAACATTTTTAGTGTTCCGTACCTCGAAAGGAAAAAACGGAACCCTTATAGGATCACTTTGTTGTCCGTCCATCCGTCTGTCTGTCTGTCAAGACCTTTTTTCTCAGGAACGCGTGGAGGTATCAAACTGGAATTTATATCAAAATGCTCAGGTCTACTCGATTGTCGTGATGGGTGAGCTTTTAGTTATATAATACCTTCAGGTTTGAACGGAACCCTCAGTGCGCGAGTCCGATTCGCACTTGGCGGTTTTTATTTGTAAATACTCACATACCCAATAAAAATTGATCTAATATTTATTTGTATTTTATTAAGATTAACCATTTGAACGAACAAGACGCCAACAGCCGCTACAGCCCAATATGAACCTTCGTGCATTTCGAGAAGGTTCACGACACGCGCCGCAAACTATAGTCATTAGCCGTGGCACTTTTATTGCGTAACAACAGAGAAATGGAAATGGGTCACTTCATATGTTAAGTGTGGAGGAATACCATCCTATTGTGTCTTGATAAAGTTGATAAAGCTTTCAATAGCAACATTTTAAAATAAAAACCGGCCAAGAGCATGTCGGGCCACGCCCAGTGTAGGGTTCCGTAGTTACTCTTCCGTCACAATAAGCTAAACTGGAGCTTAAAGTATAGTAAATTGTTAACCAAGGGATGAAACAGTACCTTTCACGCGAGTTAAACAAATAGGCAAATTTGCATAATCAGTACCTAAAATAAGTCTTATTACTATGGGAGAAACTTTTTGCGATAACTCAAAAACAGCTAAACTGATCATGTCCGCTATAGTTTTCATTTAATGTCTTTCTTAAGCTCTACTTCCACGATTTATTTCATATTTTTTGGACCTATGGTTCAAAAGTTAGAGGGGGGGGACACATTTTTTTTCTTTCGGAGCGATTATCTCCGAATACATTCACTTTATCAAAAAATGTTTGTTGAAGACCCTCATTAGTTTTGAAAGACCTTTCCAACGATACCCCACACTGTAGGGTTGAAGCAAAAAAAAAATTCACCCCCACTTTACGTGTAGGGGAGGTACCCCAAAAAAAATTAAATTTTTATATTTTATTGTACGACTTTGTCGGCTTTATTGATTTATATATCCATGCCGAATTTCAGCTTTCTAACACTAACGACCACGGAGCAAAGCCTCGGACAGACAGACAGACGGACATGGCGAAATTATAAGGGTTCCTAGTTGACTACGGAACCCTAAAAAAGGGAGGTATGGGCATTGTGAATGTCATCTCGCTTTGTTTGGTAGGGCACAGCGCAGCCATTCATTCCAGATCTAGAGCAGAGCCCAACTGGGGAAGTACCTCCACCTTGCAGAAAACAGCAGCCAAATAACACTAGACCCTACTCATAGTGTTGTGTTCCTTCCGGTGAGTAAGGTTGGCAAAGCTCAACGGGGGGGTTTAGGGTCGGCAACGCGCATGGAACTCCTCTGGAGTTGCAGGCGTACATAGGCTACGGAGACTGCTTACCATCAGGCGGGCCGTATGCTTGTTTGACACCGACGTAGTATAAAAAAAAATAGAAAGCGAAGGCTGTTTTTGATTCTACGTCACGGTACATCACGAGGTGAAAGTAAAACTCTGCCATTGGACGCCGGCAACCTGTGGCGGTCAAGCGACCAATCACGCTCGCGGCCTTGCCCGCGCCGCAGCCGACGAGAAAGCACTGACAACTTGACAAGTCAGCTGTCAAGTTGAAGTTGAAATCGGAAGTCTGCGCGAGAGTTGCGAAAACTTCGTACAAATAATGACCTTTGCGTAGAAAGTTAGGAACAATAAAAACTAGTGTTAAGGATTAACGCTAAGTGTAACAATGTATTTAGCATGGCTAACGTTTCTAGTGCTGGCTACAGGTAAGTTGTCGAGCTTTAGTGTGCGACTTTCTCTGTGTGTTTTGGTGTTATTGACGTTATTGAGTGTTGGTGTTTGCAGAGGGCTGGGCACAGGACGACGACGACGGGCCCTATCGCGGCAAGCTGCTCGGGAAACTCAACTCCTACCATCACCAGGTACCACTTCACTTTATACTTAAACACTTTAATAGTTACTTAATACTTTGTAACGAAAATACAACAAGTGATGACTAAGTTTCCAATTAATTTGAATCATTAACTAATGAAAACTTGTTATCGAGTAGATTGCTTAAAAACGTGGCTAGTTGCAGTTGTCCAGGTTAACCAAAATTTTCCGAGGTCTGTGCACATGCATAAATCTGTCTTTTTTTAGGGTTCCGTACCCAAAGGGTCAAACGGGACCTTATTACTGAGACTCCGCTGTCCGTCCGTCCATCCTTCCGTTCGTCTGTCACCAGGCTGTATCTCATGAACCGTGATAGTTAGCCAGTTGAAATTTCTACAGATTATGTATTTCTGTTGCCGCTATAACAACAAATACTAAAAACAGAATAAAATAAATATTTCTTTGCAATCTCGAGGTTCTCATCCAATCACCGAAGTTAAGCAACGTCGGGCGGGGGTCAGTACTTGGATAGGTGACCGTTTTTATAAATAATGGTATGGAACCCTTCCTGTGCGAGTCTGACTCGCACTTGGCCGTTTTTTTTTTAATTCAGCAAACTACTTTGGTCTTGTGATTGAGAATGTATGTGTGTCACTTTATTTCACTTCAACAGGTTTACATAAAACAGACAAAACAAAAATTCAAATGTTATCTATGAAGGCGAACTTACCCCTAAAAGGGATCTCTCCCAGCTAACCTTTGAGAAAATGTGAAAGGATCTAACAAGTGAAACACAATTTAATATGAACAATAGTAATATAAGAAATCTTGTGCTGCTATAGGACTTAATAGCCATCAATGGGGATGTGGGACCCCATAAAAATAATTATTTATTATTAAAAACCCACAAGCGCGACAAACATCTACAACAGATGATGTGGCCAATGATGAGCAATATGAGAATTTTAAATATGAGAGCAATAAAAAAAATAAGTGAAAAACCGTTCTACTATATATCTGAGTTGTAGGTCTATTATTATTTCCCCAATTAATAATTTAGTTAAAAAAAGCATCAAAATTTTCTATTATCCTTTGTGATGACTGTCTGCAGGTGACGGGTGAGGTGTATGCAGTGGATGACTGGACGCTGCTGCTGGTGAACTTCAACTATGATGGTACAGGGGACGACACGTTCTTCTGGGCTGGTGACTCAGCACGCCCTGGCCCGCAGGGCTTCATTGTGCCTGATGAACATGGCAAGTATGTTTGTTATTACTTTTTTTTTAATTTTGACTTACCACTTACTGTATAAAATCAGAACATGCCTTATATCAGGCTCCTAAGTTTCTATTATTATTATTATTTAATAAACAGGTAGGCAGTTTTGACAACTGATATGACCTGTATCCAGTATTCATAAAGATAATTATCATGAACGAGTAGTAGATATAATATGCTTGTCTAATTTATTTTTAAACTGGTTCACATTTTGTTCTAAAACCACATGTTCTGGGAGTTTGTTCCAAGCCCTCATCACTTTTGTATGTACAATTCATGCGACCATTTCAGATGTATTCCTGATTTGGTTGCCTGTTAGTCTGTGACACTATTTTAGGGTGCATTTCATAGTTGTGTCCAGTTGCATAGTGTAAAGACTCCGACCATGCTGAGTTTGCATTGATTTAACAGTGAAAATGCAAGAATAAATAATAATAATATTGCCTTTATTTCCATGACTTTCACAGTACAGTATTCATACACATGACAGTATTCATAAAGATAATTATCATGAACGAGTAGTAGATATAATATGCTTGTCTAATTTATTTTTAAACTGGTTCACATTTTGTTCTAAAACCACATGTTCTGGGAGTTTGTTCCAAGCCCTCATCACTTTTGTATGTACAATTCATGCGACCATTTCAGATGTATTCCTGATTTGGTTGCCTGTTAGTCTGTGACACTATTTTAGGGTGCATTTCATAGTTGTGTCCAGTTGCATAGTGTAAAGACTCCGACCATGCTGAGTTTGCATTGATTTAACAGTGAAAATGCAAGAATAAATAATAATAATATTGCCTTTATTTCCATGACTTTACATACAAAAAGTTAAAAACATAGAACATTTTTATATATTAAGACATGGCCCCTTTTTGGGCGTAGGCCTCCTCCAACTGTCTCCAATCATTCCGGTATTTTGCTTTCTCCATTCAATCCATCCCCGCTATATTTTTGATGTTGTTGACCCAACGGTCATTTGGCTTTCCTGGTCTCCTTTTGCCACTTGGACCCATCCATGTAGTGACGCGTTTTGTCCATTTGTTATTTGTTGACCTGGTAAGATGTCCTGCCTATTTCCATTTCATCCTTTGCGCGAGTTGTACTGCATCTATTATTTTAGTTTTCATACATATGTTTTCACTTTTTTATTTGTCTCTTAAGTATTACTCCTAGGATGCTTCGTTCCACAGCACGCTGGCAGGAGCGTATTTTGTGATATCCCATAGAAGTGATAGAAGAGCCATACTTACATTACTTATGTAGCACTTGGCAAAACAACATGGTTGGTGTACGGTCTACATACCGCACATTGCCATCTCAGCTAAAAACAACATGGTTGGTGTACGGTCTACATACCGCACATTGCCATCTCAGCGAAAACAACATGGTTGGTGTACGGTCTACATACCGCACATTGCCATCTCAGCGAAAACAACATGGTTGGTGTACGGTCTACATACCGCACATTGCCATCTCAGCGAAAACAACATGGTTGGTGTACGGTCTACATACCGCACATTGCCATCTCAGCGAAATGACTTACAATTGCGTAAAGCAATAAAATACGAGCCAGTTCACGTTCATCATTAGAAACCGTCACGCGTGTCCTCATTAAAACTATCATACACAATATCGCGCTTTTATAGTTAATGTATTTTTGTATGAATAAAGTGTTTACTTTAAGCAATATTGTGAGTTATCATTAAATCCAGCAACAACATAATATAATTGGTGTATGAAGCACTAGCAGCAGTAGCAGCCCATACAGTTGGACTCTATAGCCCTATAGTTCTTTGGATTCATATTTTGTTGTATTTTAAAGCATATTAGTGTTTTCTATGGTGATAGACTACTGCTGGCTTATACATCCTACAGAACCAACATTTTGGAGCGGTACTACAACGCCGAGGTTCGCATCTCGCTGCCAGAGGGAAAGCGCGTGTCGCGGCTGAAGTGGTTCGCGGTGTACGACATCGCATCGCAGAACGCGTTCGGCGACGTGTACGTGCCGGACGAGTTCGAGGCGCCGGCGCCGCAGACCGCCGCGACCCTGGCCGGGACCGGCGTCTCCAGCGCCACCCTGCAGCTGCTCGACGCCAAGACTATCCTGTGAGTGCACCGTACGGGCGATTGATTTATATTAACAGCGCCATTTTGAATAATCGTTTTTTTTTTAATTGCGGAGTTATGCCTACATTTTTTCCGTTATAAGCTGTGCTCGCGAGGTCTACAGCTCACAGAGCCACTAGTACTAAATGAACAGTTAGGTGCACTAATTATACGTATTTAACCAAAGAGGGAACAATCAGCAGGAAAAGCCAGATGCTGGAGAGTCTGTCAGCCACCATGCTTTCTTTTGAATGTGTGCGTTTGAATCTTTGCTGCAAACGCTGGAGAAGCATTCCACGGGCTTGTCCCTTACAATCCCATTTTGTGTCAAATAGTTTTTGCAGCGGTGTGTGGCGTGTTGCAGGGTGCCGGAGTTCCGGTACGACGGCGCGGGCGGCGAGGCGTACTTCTGGGCCGGCGCCGGCCCGCAGCCCAGCGCGCGCGGCTTCAAGCTGCCCGACGAGTATGGATAGTGAGTATAGTACTGTACCTACTTACCAGGCTGACGCAACTAGGAACAAAAAAAGTTTTGTATGGAGTTTGTTTAGCAGATCTTTGCCAACGAAGAAAAAGAAAACGTCAGTGCTATTTATTCTGTCAAGTTTACATCAAGTCAACTGTCAGCCTAATTGTTTTGTTTGTTATGAAGGCTTCAATGATTTGTTCGGGTATTTCGTGCAATTTCTTTTTTATTTAGTGAAAAAATCGAAAATAGTGAACCGTGATCAGATTAAAGAGCGAGTTGGTTACAATGCCACCGAGAGAACGGTTTACTAAGTGTGAAATATGTGGCTAGCGAGTCACTCGAGAAAATCACAAAAAAAGGGATTTTATGGCGAAATTTCCCTTGGATGAAGTCCGCAAGTATTGCTTTAGATACTTTTGACCTTATTTTGGTGCAGCAGGCGTTAAACACATCTAAAATTTGATATTATATATTATTTTTAGTTGTGAACTAGGGATGTACTAAAACTATCGATAACTGTATGTTTATTTGTATATTGGTGTAAATAATAAGATAAAATATGTGAAATTTCCGGAAAACTTGCATGCAATATGAATATGACACATAATTAATTCGTCGAAGATTTTCAGTGGAAAATTATTTATCATCTATGCATTAATGGTCATTATTTAACTTTTTTATGTAGTAATTATTTAATATATTAACCTGAAATGTAAGTAAATTAATTTCTGTTTTTATGATAAATAAAAAATATTATAGGACATTATTACACAAATTGACTTAGACCCATAGTAAGCTCAATAAGGCATGTGTTGTGGATACTTAGACAACGATATATACATATAAATACATAGAAAACACCCATGACTCAGGAACAAATATTCATGCTCATCAGGTTGTGCTATCGCTAGTGGCGGGAAGTTCAAGGCCGCTGACCCGAAGTTACCAATGTTTATAACAAAAGTACACCCCGATACAACTGAGCAAAACATAGTAGACTATATTTACGATAAGACCACAGAGCGAATTACTTTAGAAAAGCTCTCAATTAGAAAAGAAAAGGATCACAACGCATATAAGTTTTGGGTACCTAAAAGTAAGTTAGACTTGTTTTTGAATGAGTCGTTATGGCCTCAAGGTGTAATTTTTAGAAGATTTGTGAATTTTAAATTCAGAAAAATGGAAGGGACTGGCAATACGGCCCTTGGCGGCGCGAATGAACAATTAAATGGGAGATAACAACTCTTTATATAAATTAGTTACCTTTAATTGTAAGGGTGTAAAACGGTCGATCGATAGTGTACGACAATTATGTCAAACATCGGACATAATTGCACTACAGGAGTTATGGCTTATGCCGGATAGTATCTCATTTCTTGGCAGCATCGATGATAATTTCGGCTATACTGGAACATCGGCAATCGATACTACGACCGGTATGCTGCAGGGCCGACCATACGGAGGAGTCGCGCTACTTTGGAATAAAGCGGTGTTTCGTGACGTATCCATAGTGCAATGTGGTAATCCGCGAGTGTGTGGTATCAGTGTATCGCTCGGGCAAAGATCATTCCTGGTGCTAAATGTTTATATGCCAACAGACAAACTGGACAACTTGAATGAATTTACGGACTGTCTTGCGCTGGTAAGTGCTATTGTTAATAGTAATAACGCCGAATCGGTTTACATTCTTGGAGACTATAATGCTCACCCGGGTGAGCGCTTTTACAACGAACTGGCTTGCTTTTGTACCGATCAAGAGTGGGTTTGTGCGGACGTTGAAGCACTGGGCCGGCAGTCTGGAACTTATACATTTATAAGTGAAGCGCACGGATCGAAAAGGTGGTTAGACCACTGTGTGACTACAAAATCTGGCGCGCCTTCTATTACCGATGTTTACGTCAAACTCGATGTCATGTGGTCCGACCATTCCCCATTAATTGTAGAATGTAATTTTAATTTTGTTAAGCCTAAAATGTTATGTAATAAAAACTTAGTAGTAAATAAAGTTATATGGGGTGAAAGAAATTCGGAACAAGTAAAATTATATAGCATCCAGTGTCATGACAGGTTAAAAGAAATAGATTTTCCAGAGCCTTTCCGGGACTGCAGTGGCCACTTGTGTAACAACCCTAGTCATCTTATCTTAATTGACAAGCTGTATAATGAAATTATAACCGCTTTGAGTGATGCTGCAACTGTTTCTTATAATTTAAAATTAGTTCGAAATAGAAAACGTGTAATAGGCTGGAATAAATATGTTAGTGCGGCTCACAGAGAGGCTAGGTGTAAGTTTAATCTGTGGAGATGGTGTGGTGAACCGAAATCGGGGCATATTTACGATGATATGCTGGAAAGTCGAAAGATTTTCAAATCGCGTTTAAAGTGGTGTCAGAAACACGAGGAGCAAATAAAAATGAATATCATTGCGGAACATCATTCTAGGCGCGATTTCCGTAGTTTTTGGAAATCTACCAATAGATTGAATGGGAAGCCCGGTCTGCCTGTGAGTGTCGATGGGGTGAGCGAAAGTGGGTCTATAGCTGAGGTATTTAGGGAACACTTTACAGTTAAGTCACCTTTAGGGCCGTCGCAGACTTGCATGGCCGACTCTGGGACCTGTGGACGGGAGACGACCGCTCAGTTTACAGCAAAGGATGTAAAAATGGCTTTAAATTCTATTTCTAGAGGGAAGTCGCCTGGCCACGACGGTCTCAGTGTTGAGCATCTGCATCATGCCGGTCCGCACGTGAGTCGAGTGCTGGCGATGTTTTACTCGTTTGTATAGGACACACTTACTTGCCGTCTGAAATGATGAAAACTGTAGTGGTTCCTATCGTAAAAAACAAAACAGGTGATGTGAGCGATAAGTGTAACTATAGGCCCATTTCGCTTGCCACCATAGTGGCGAAGGTGCTAGACGGTCTGCTCAATTTCCAACTAGACAGGTGTTTAAAAATTCACGACAATCAGTTTGGGTTTAAACCAGGCCTGTCGACCGAAACCGCTATTTTGGCATTGAAACAGACCGTTAGGTACTACACAGACCGCCGAACAGCTGTCTATGCCTGTTTCTTAGACCTTTCAAAGGCATTCGACCTTGTGCACTATAACATCTTGTGGCAGAAGCTTGACGACATCAACTTGCCAGCTGACATTAGTGGGATTTTTAAATTCTGGTACCACAACCAGGTTAATGTCGTCAGATGGTCGGAATCTTTTTCTCAGCCATATGGACTGGAATGTGGTGTACGCCAAGGTGGGTTAACCTCACCGAGGCTATTCAACCTATATATAAACGCACTGATAGAGGAGCTCAGTAATACTCGTATTGGCTGCCATATCGATGGAGTTTGCGTAAATAATCTGAGCTACGCCGACGATATGGTGTTGCTGAGTGCCTCGGCGTGCGGACTGGCTAAGCTCATCTCTATATGTGAGAAATACGCTTCTAGCCATGGTTTGCTGTATAATGTAAACAAAAGCGAATGCGTTGTCTTTAAGGCCAGAGGTAAAGCTACACCCAAGTTTCCAAGTGTCAAACTAAATAGCCATCCGCTACGAATAGCGGATCAATTTAAATATTTGGGACACATGGTTACCTCTGACCTTAAGGACGACGTAGATATTGAACGCGAACGCAGAGCGTTGTCCGTCAGAGCTAATATGATAGCTCGCAGGTTTGCTCACTGTTCCAAAGATGTAAAGGTCACCCTTTTTAGGGCTTACTGTACAACCTTCTACACAAGCAACCTGTGGGCTGATTATACTCGTAAACGGTACAGCGCTCTGCGTGTTCAATATAATAACGCTTTCAGAGTGCTGATGGGTCTGCCCGAATTCTGTAGTGCATCGGGGATGTTCGCGGAGGCGCGGGTAGACTGCTTCTACACCACCATGCGCAAGCGAGCGACATCCCTTGTGCGCAGAGTGAGGGCCAGCTCCAACAGCATTCTGAGTATGTTAGCAAAAAGATTGGATTGCATGTATTTGAATAACTGCTGCTTGATACACGCACGCAGTAATAAATAATTGTACAGTGTAGTTATTAAGTATAGTTATGTATAGATAGTTATAGTTCTAACACTTGGATAAGATTTACTAACACAATGATCCCCGATGGTCTTAAATAAAGAAATAATAATAAAAAATAATAATAATCACACAAATAAATGCCCGTACCAGGATTTGAACCTGGGACAATCGGCTTCATAGGCAGGGTTACTGCCCACTAGGCCAGACCAGATCTCAGATCTCATGATTAACAGACATATAAATAAATACATAAAACGTTAGAGCATTGATAAAGGGTTGTTGATAACGGGATGCCAAAAAACATGATTTATAGATAGCGCTAAATAATTAGATGATCATCTCATTAGCAAACACTAGGAATATAAACTGTAGATATAGTCATGTTTATCTAAGGCGGTATGTTTTCAGATGGAGGCAGTGGGTCAAATTTGTTGAGAAACGAAGACCTGATACACCTTCCCATAGAAAAGCCCCTTTCCAACATAAGGTTTTGTAAAACAAATCGGGTCCACATTAAGCCCGACCACGTATTAGTCCACTCATAGAACTATCCACATAATATACAACTTAAATGTGGACTCGATCCTAACCTGATTTCGAGTACAAAATTTGTAGACAGGAGCCTATGTTTCAACACTCCTCATTTTATCGGTATCGATAAGAAACGCAAGCGTGTTGTTGGTACTATGGTTCTTTGACAGTTCTTTGTCGTATAGTTTGGTAATGATTTGCGAAACAAACTGATTCCACTCGCTAGTATGGGAGTCCCGTCTCTTAAAACGTAGTGATTATATGCTCTTTGCTACTTACCTAGTACTGAACAGCCAACACCTAAATCTTCTTAAAAAAAGGCACTTAGAAATATCACCTGGAAATACACCATGGGCTGGTAAAACCCGACAGATTTTATACGAGTAGGTGTATTACAGACCGCATTTAAAGACTAAAACGTCATACAAAGTTTTCTGAAATCGGTCTTGTTTTAGAGATATTGACAATTCTTGTAAAAAAATCGTTTCTGTAATAAATAACTTAGTGAAAAGTGGCTGTGACATAATCGGACAGACAGACGGACATGACGAATCTATAAGGGTTCCATTTTTTGCCATTTGGCTACGGAACCCTAAAAAACGGCTGCGACGCTGCCACTATGTGACTTGGATTAGACATATCAACTAACAGACATTGAAGTTTTAAAGGAAAGTCGCAATTTATTATCTATAAATAAATAAAACTACTTATTCGTTGAAATGTTTTTTTCGCTAAGATGTAAAAACGTGTCGTATACAGAAAAAGAAAAAAAAAATTTCGCAAAAAAAAGACTACGTACGTAGACGTACTTTTTCGCTCTGTTGAGCACCCCGAGCTTCTGAGAGGCCAGTTTGGCTTTGAGTTCCAAACGACCCCAACACTGGACTTCGTTCGTAATAATCGTAATGCCGTTACCGAGTAACCGAGTTCTCTAACGGATGATAATAGAGAAACATATCATTCAACAGCGACGTCAAGGGTTTTCATCTCAGCTGTGTGGTTAATTTAAAAAGACTGACAAAATAGTTGCATAACCGTGAGCTCCTGAATTCCTGATGCCACTTTTCGGTACGGAGTGAAACATTTCGAGCGATTTTCGAATTAATATACGTGAAATACGTTTTAATATATGTATATAGTACCTTCATCTTATGAATGAATATTTAGTGCCAATATTTACTCGGTTTTCATACAGCATCGCGTAGGTCACGTGGTTTATGTTCATTAATGTGATATAGTCTTCAAAGCGCTATGTGTATGTGTCCAGCCTGGAGCCGATCCCCGCGTATCGCGGCGCGGACGTGCGCCTGACGCTGCCGGGCGCGCACACCCTCTTCACAATCAGCTGGCTCGCCGTGTGGGACGCGGCCTCGCGTCGCGCGCTCGCCTCCGTGCTGCTGCCGGAGCGGCCCAACGTGCCCCCGGCGCTCACCACCCTCCACCCGCACAGGTCGCTGTAGAGCCATATGTAGAGTAGCCGCACACCCTCTTCACAATCAGCTGGCTCGCCGTGTGGGACGCGGCCTCGCGTCGCGCGCTCGCCTCCGTGCTGCTGCCGGAGCGGCCCAACGTGCCCCCGGCGCTCACCACCCTCCACCCGCACAGGTCGCTGTAGAGCCATATGTAGAGTAGCCGCACACCCTCTTCACAATCAGCTGGCTCGCCGTGTGGGACGCGGCCTCGCGTCGCGCGCTCCGCCTCCGTGCTGCTGCCGGAGCGGCCCAACGTGCCCCCGGCGCTCACCACCCTCCACCCGCACAGGTCGCTGTAGAGCCATATGTAGAGTAGCCGCACACCCTCTTCACAATCAGCTGGCTCGCCGTGTGGGACGCGGCCTCGCGTCGCGCGCTCGCCTCCGTGCTGCTGCCGGAGCGGCCCAACGTGCCCCCGGCGCTCACCACCCTCCACCCGCACAGGTCGCTGTAGAGCCATATGTAGAGTAGCCGCACACCCTCTTCACAATCAGCTGGCTCGCCGTGTGGGACGCGGCCTCGCGTCGCGCGCTCGCCTCCGTGCTGCTGCCGGAGCGGCCCAACGTGCCCCCGGCGCTCACCACCCTCCACCCGCACAGGTCGCTGTAGAGCCATATGTAGAGTAGCCGCACACCCTCTTCACAATCAGCTGGCTCGCCGTGTGGGACGCGGCCTCGCGTCGCGCGCTCGCCTCCGTGCTGCTGCCGGAGCGGCCCAACGTGCCCCCGGCGCTCACCACCCTCCACCCGCACAGGTCGCTGTAGAGCCATATGTAGAGTAGCCGCACACCCTCTTCACAATCAGCTGGCTCGCCGTGTGGGACGCGGCCTCGCGTCGCGCGCTCGCCTCCGTGCTGCTGCCGGAGCGGCCCAACGTGCCCCCGGCGCTCACCACCCTCCACCCGCACAGGTCGCTGTAGAGCCATATGTAGAGTAGCCGCACACCCTCTTCACAATCAGCTGGCTCGCCGTGTGGGACGCGGCCTCGCGTCGCGCGCTCGCCTCCGTGCTGCTGCCGGAGCGGCCCAACGTGCCCCCGGCGCTCACCACCCTCCACCCGCACAGGTCGCTGTAGAGCCATATGTAGAGTAGCCGCACACCCTCTTCACAATCAGCTGGCTCGCCGTGTGGGACGCGGCCTCGCGTCGCGCGCTCGCCTCCGTGCTGCTGCCGGAGCGGCCCAACGTGCCCCCGGCGCTCACCACCCTCCACCCGCACAGGTCGCTGTAGAGCCATATGTAGAGTAGCCGCACACCCTCTTCACAATCAGCTGGCTCGCCGTGTGGGACGCGGCCTCGCGTCGCGCGCTCGCCTCCGTGCTGCTGCCGGAGCGGCCCAACGTGCCCCCGGCGCTCACCACCCTCCACCCGCACAGGTCGCTGTAGAGCCATATGTAGAGTAGCCGCACACCCTCTTCACAATCAGCTGGCTCGCCGTGTGGGACGCGGCCTCGCGTCGCGCGCTCGCCTCCGTGCTGCTGCCGGAGCGGCCCAACGTGCCCCCGGCGCTCACCACCCTCCACCCGCACAGGTCGCTGTAGAGCCATATGTAGAGTAGCCGCACACCCTCTTCACAATCAGCTGGCTCGCCGTGTGGGACGCGGCCTCGCGTCGCGCGCTCGCCTCCGTGCTGCTGCCGGAGCGGCCCAACGTGCCCCCGGCGCTCACCACCCTCCACCCGCACAGGTCGCTGTAGAGCCATATGTAGAGTAGCCGCACACCCTCTTCACAATCAGCTGGCTCGCCGTGTGGGACGCGGCCTCGCGTCGCGCGCTCGCCTCCGTGCTGCTGCCGGAGCGGCCCAACGTGCCCCCGGCGCTCACCACCCTCCACCCGCACAGGTCGCTGTAGAGCCATATGTAGAGTAGCCGCACACCCTCTTCACAATCAGCTGGCTCGCCGTGTGGGACGCGGCCTCGCGTCGCGCGCTCGCCTCCGTGCTGCTGCCGGAGCGGCCCAACGTGCCCCCGGCGCTCACCACCCTCCACCCGCACAGGTCGCTGTAAAGCCATATGTAGAGAAGCCGCACACCCTCTTTACAATCAGCTGGCTCGCCGTGTGGGACGCGGCCTCGCGTCGCGCGCTCGCCTCCGTGCTGCTGCCGGAGCGGCCCAACGTGCCCCCGACGCTCACCACCCTCCACCCGCACAGGTCGCTGTAGAGCCATATGTAGAGTAGCCGCACACGCTGTTCACGATAACCTTCGTGTTTGGTCATGGCTAAACTCTATGGGTACTATCCACATCTTTACCCTACTCTTTATGCACTGGGATTGGTAAACTATACTTCACTAGAGTGCAGAAGGAATATGTCCCTCATAAAGTTCTTCTCTCCTTTAATACGCGGCGAAATTATTAACCCTTCTTTGTTGTCTCTCATTTCACTCAAAGTGCGTCCTATCACTGGCATAGAATTCCGTCTCCGTCGTCAAATTATTGGTTATCCCAGTGGCACGAACTCCTTGCTCTCTCTCCACTGCCCCATGCCTTAACTCTGCTCGATGATATACTGGACAGCGACAGCAAACGGGATATGTTCTACAGCACTGAATCGCAATGTCTTTCGATTAGCAGCTTGGAGTCTATCACGACTTAAGTTCCATTCACTCGTGATGTTATGTTAACATTACTCTTGATCTAAGTTGTTATGTTTATAATACCCTCCTGCACAATTAACATGTATAACCTGACTGTCAGTGTTCATTTAAGGAATAATAAATTCCATCAAAACCGTTTTCATGTAAAATGTTGCCAAGAGGTGTCGGTAATTAATTTGTATATGTAAGTAATATTGTTATCAATGAAAGAAATCAAACTAGTACATTACGATACAAGTGCGAAAAATAGGAAATTCGAAATGAGTGGCGATAAATTAAAACACGACCGAAGGGAGTGTTTTAAATCGACACGAGTTGCGAATTACCTATTCGCACATGTATCGTACAACGTTTTACAGTACATATAGCCCTTTAAAATGTTCGACACAGTAACGTAATATGCTACTTCTCGCACTAGTGCTATAAAGTAGCCCCATATGTACTGTAAATTATTTTACGGTTGAATAAGTAATGTGTTGGTTTGTTTAGGTCGACGCTGCCGGCGTGCCGCCAGCTGCACCGCGACCTGCAGGCCAGCTGGGAGGTGTTCGGCAACCAGCTCACCATACAACTCGCCGGCAAGGTAGCCTCACACTCCTTTTCATAGTACCATTTTTCCTACATTATTAGGCGGGTCCACACAGAGCGAGCATATACGCGCGAGGCAATTTCCTCGCGCACAAAACGGCCAGTGTAGACGTGCCTCGGCCGAGCGCACGTTTCCCTCGGGCGAGCGCGACCTTGGCCGAGGCGCTCGGTGTCGGTTTGTCGGCATGCTCAAAGGCGCCTCAGTCGTTTGCCGCGTGCCGGTCGGGACGTGTTTGTTTGGTTGCGCGTGGTTATTTTATTCCGTACACCAAATTGGAAAATATGAATAAATACCAATGTTGCAAGTTAATATACTTTTATGTAGCAAATACATGATATAGTATGCTAGAGATCCCAACTATATGAATAGGGGAATTAGAGACGATTGATGTTTCATTTGATTGTAAATTTAATAAATAGACGGAGATTGGTGTAAGAGTTTTCCATCGCTAAATATCGCTGCTTGGGAAGCACCATCTCCCTGAAAGTGATACCTCTCTTCAATTTGTATTTGCCATTTAAGTTTTACGTGTAATTGTGAACATAACAAGTCGAATCACTCCTTTTTAGGGTTCCGTAGCCAAATGGCAAAAAACGGAACCCTTATAGATTCGTCATGTCCGTCTGTCTGTCCGTTTATGTCACAGCCACTTTTTTCCGAAACTATAAGAACTATTCTGTTCAAACTTGGTAAGTAGATGTATTCTATAAACCGCATTAAGATTTTCACACAAAAATAGAAAAAAAAACAATAAATTTTGAGGGTTCCCCATACTTAGAACTGAAACTCAATATTTTTTCTTTTCATCAAACCCATACGTGTGGGGTATTTATGAAAAATATATGATGTACATTACCATGCAAATTTCCACCGAAAATTGGTTTGAACGAGATCTAGTAAGTAGTTTTTTTTAATACGTCATAAACTAAAAAAAAAAAATTCATCAAACCCATACGTGTGGGGTATCTATGGATAGGTCTTCAAAAATTATATTACTTACTTACTCCGTTGGCTCAGCGACCCAAAATGAGACTTGGCCTCCGACACAAGACAGCGCCACTTTTCTCGGTCCTGTGCGACCTCTCGCCAATTGTCGACTCGAAGCTCGCGCAGATCCGCCTCCACCATGTCGCTCCAGCGATACCTAGGGCGTCCGATAGGACGTCCTCCTGCTAGGCGACCCAGGTACGCTCTTTTTACGTAAAATTATATTGAGGTTTCTAATATCATTTTTTTCTAAAATGAATAGTTTGCGCGAGAGACACTTCCAAAGTGATAAAATGTGTGTGTCTATTTGTAGATCGGCGATAACGAGTACATGGCGTTCGGGATCTCGGGGTCGGCCAGCCGCTCGCAGATGGAGGGCGCGGACGTGGCCGTCGCCAGCTTCGAGCCGAGGTTCCAGCGCGGCCGCGCCACCGACTACAACATCACCGCTCTAGCGCCGGTCAGTGTCGGTATACAACGCTCGCAGATGGAGGGCGCGGACGTGGCCGTCGCCAGCTTCGAGCCGAGGTTCCAGCGCGGCCGCGCCACCGACTACAACATCACCGCTCTAGCGCCGGTCAGTGTCGGTACACAACGCTCGCAGATGGAGGGCGCGGACGTGGCCGTCGCCAGCTTCGAGCCGAGGTTCCAGCGCGGCCGCGCCACCGACTACAACATCACCGCTCTAGCGCCGGTCAGTGTCGGTACACAACGCTCGCAGATGGAGGGCGCGGACGTGGCCGTCGCCAGCTTCGAGCCGAGGTTCCAGCGCGGCCGCGCCACCGACTACAACATCACCGCTCTAGCGCCGGTCAGTGTCGGTACACAACGCTCGCAGATGGAGGGCGCGGACGTGGCCGTCGCCAGCTTCGAGCCGAGGTTCCAGCGCGGCCGCGCCACCGACTACAACATCACCGCTCTAGCGCCGGTCAGTGTCGGTACACAACGCTCGCAGATGGAGGGCGCGGACGTGGCCGTCGCCAGCTTCGAGCCGAGGTTCCAGCGCGGCCGCGCCACCGACTACAACATCACCGCTCTAGCGCCGGTCAGTGTCGGTACACAACGCTCGCAGATGGAGGGCGCGGACGTGGCCGTCGCCAGCTTCGAGCCGAGGTTCCAGCGCGGCCGCGCCACCGACTACAACATCACCGCTCTAGCGCCGGTCAGTGTCGGTACACAACGCTCGCAGATGGAGGGCGCGGACGTGGCCGTCGCCAGCTTCGAGCCGAGGTTCCAGCGCGGCCGCGCCACCGACTACAACATCACCGCTCTAGCGCCGGTCAGTGTCGGTACACAACGCTCGCAGATGGAGGGCGCGGACGTGGCCGTCGCCAGCTTCGAGCCGAGGTTCCAGCGCGGCCGCGCCACCGACTACAACATCACCGCTCTAGCGCCGGTCAGTGTCGGTACACAACGCTCGCAGATGGAGGGCGCGGACGTGGCCGTCGCCAGCTTCGAGCCGAGGTTCCAGCGCGGCCGCGCCACCGACTACAACATCACCGCTCTAGCGCCGGTCAGTGTCGGTACACAACGCTCGCAGATGGAGGGCGCGGACGTGGCCGTCGCCAGCTTCGAGCCGAGGTTCCAGCGCGGCCGCGCCACCGACTACAACATCACCGCTCTAGCGCCGGTCAGTGTCGGTACACAACGCTCGCAGATGGAGGGCGCGGACGTGGCCGTCGCCAGCTTCGAGCCGAGGTTCCAGCGCGGCCGCGCCACCGACTACAACATCACCGCTCTAGCGCCGGTCAGTGTCGGTACACAACGCTCGCAGATGGAGGGCGCGGACGTGGCCGTCGCCAGCTTCGAGCCGAGGGTTCCAGCGCGGCCGCGCCACCGACTACAACATCACCGCTCTAGCGCCGGTCAGTGTCGGTACACAGCGCTCGCAGATGGAGGGCGCGGACGTGGCCGTCGCCAGCTTCGAGCCGAGGTTCCAGCGGCGGCCGCGCCACCGACTACAACATCACCGCTCTAGCGCCGGTCAGTGTCGGTACACAGCGCTCGCAGATGGAGGGCGCGGACGTGGCCGTCCGCCAGCTTCGAGCCGAGGTTCCAGCGCGGCCGCGCCACCGACTACAACATCACCGCTCTAGCGCCGGTCAGTGTCGGTACACAACGCTCGCAGATGGAGGGCGCGGACGTGGCCGTCGCCAGCTTCGAGCCGAGGTTCCAGCGCGGCCGCGCCACCGACTACAACATCACCCGCTCTAGCGCCGGTCAGTGTCGGTACACAACGCTCGCAGATGGAGGGCGCGGACGTGGCCGTCGCCAGCTTCGAGCCGAGGTTACCAGCGCGGGCCGCGCCACCGACTACAAACATCACCGCTCTAGGCGCCGGTCAGTGTCGGTACACAACGCTCGCATGATGGAGGGCGCGGACGTGGCCGTCGCCAGCTTCGAGCCGCGGTTCCAGCGCGGCCGCGCCACCGACTACAACATCACCGCTCTAGCGCCGGTCAGTGTCGGTACACAACGCTCGCAGATGGAGGGCGCGGACGTGGCCGTCGCCAGCTTCGAGCCGAGGTTCCAGCGCGGCCGCGCCACCGACTACAACATCACCGCTCTAGCGCCGGTCAGTGTCGGTACACAACGCTCGCAGATGGAGGGGCGCGGACGTGGCCGTCGCCAGCTTCGAGCCGAGGTTCCAGCGCGGCCGCGCCACCGACTACAACATCACCGCTCTAGCGCCGGTCAGTGTCGGTACACAACGCTCGCAGATGGAGGGCGCGGACGTGGCCGTCGCCAGCTTCGAGCCGAGGTTCCAGCGCGGCCGCGCCACCGACTACAACATCACCGCTCTAGCGCCGGTCAGTGTCGGTACACAACGCTCGCAGATGGAGGGCGCGGACGTGGCCGTCGCCAGCTTCGAGCCGAGGTTCCAGCGCGGCCCGCGCCACCGACTACAACATCACCGCTCTAGCGCCGGTCAGTGTCGGTACACAACGCTCGCAGATGGAGGGCGCGGACGTGGCCGTCGCCAGCTTCGAGCCGAGGTTCCAGCGCGGCCGCGCCACCGACTACAACATCACCGCTCTAGCGCCGGTCAGTGTCGGTACACAACGCTCGCAGATGGAGGGCGCGGACGTGGCCGTCGCCAGCTTCGAGCCGAGGTTCCAGCGCGGCCGCGCCACCGACTACAACATCACCGCTCTAGCGCCGGTCAGTGTCGGTACACAACGCTCGCAGATGGAGGGCGCGGACGTGGCCGTCGCCAGCTTCGAGCCGAGGTTCCAGCGCGGCCCGCGCCACCGACTACAACATCACCGCTCTAGCGCCGGTCAGTGTCGGTACACAACGCTCGCAGATGGAGGGCGCGGACGTGGCCGTCGCCAGCTTCGAGCCGAGGTTCCAGCGCGGCCGCGCCACCGACTACAACATCACCGCTCTAGCGCCGGTCAGTGTCGGTTACACAACGCTCGCAGATGGAGGGCGCGGACGTGGCCGTCGCCAGCTTCGAGCCGAGGTTCCAGCGCGGCCGCGCCACCGACTACAACATCACCGCTCTAGCGCCGGTCAGTGTCGGTACACAACGCTCGCAGATGGAGGGCGCGGACGTGGCCGTCGCCAGCTTCGAGCCGAGGTTCCAGCGCGGCCGCGCCACCGACTACAACATCACCGCTCTAGCGCCGGTCAGTGTCGGTACACAACGCTCGCAGATGGAGGGCGCGGACGTGGCCGTCGCCAGCTTCGAGCCGAGGTTCCAGCGCGGCCGCGCCACCGACTACAACATCACCGCTCTAGCGCCGGTCAGTGTCGGTACACAACGCTCGCAGATGGAGGGCGCGGACGTGGCCGTCGCCAGCTTCGAGCCGAGGTTCCAGCGCGGCCGCGCCACAGACTACAACATCACCGCTCTAGCGCCGGTCAGTGTCGGTACACAACGCTCGCAGATGGAGGGCGCGGACGTGGCCGTCGCCAGCTTCGAGCCGAGGTTCCAGCGCGGCCGCGCCACCGACTACAACATCACCGCTCTAGCGCCGGTCAGTGTCGGTACACAACGCTCGCAGATGGAGGGCGCGGACGTGGCCGTCGCCAGCTTCGAGCCGAGGTTCCAGCGCGGCCGCGCCACCGACTACAACATCACCGCTCTAGCGCCGGTCAGTGTCGGTACAACAACGCTCGCAGATGGAGGGCGCGGACGTGGCCGTCGCCAGCTTCGAGCCGAGGTTCCAGCGCGGCCGCGCCACCGACTACAACATCACCGCTCTAGCGCCGGTCAGTGTCGGTACACAACGCTCGCAGATGGAGGGCGCGGACGTGGCCGTCGCCAGCTTCGAGCCGAGGTTCCAGCGCGGCCGCGCCACCGACTACAACATCACCGCTCTAGCGCCGGTCAGTGTCGGTACACAACGCTCGCAGATGGAGGGCGCGGACGTGGCCGTCGCCAGCTTCGAGCCGAGGTTCCAGCGCGGCCGCGCCACCGACTACAACATCACCGCTCTAGCGCCGGTCAGTGTCGGTACACAACGCTCGCAGATGGAGGGCGCGGACGTGGCCGTCGCCAGCTTCGAGCCGAGGTTCCAGCGCGGCCGCGCCACCGACTACAACATCACCGCTCTAGCGCCGGTCAGTGTCGGTACACAACGCTCGCAGATGGAGGGCGCGGACGTGGCCGTCGCCAGCTTCGAGGCCGAGGTTCCAGCGCGGCCGCGCCAACGACTACAACATCACCGCTCTAGCGCCGGTCAGTGTCGGTACACAACGCTCGCAGATGGAGGGCGCGGACGTGGCCGTCGCCAGCTTCGAGCCGAGGTTCCAGCGCGGCCGCGCCACCGACTACAACATCACCGCTCTAGCGCCGGTCAGTGTCGGTACACAACGCTCGCAGATGGAGGGCGCGGACGTGGCCGTCGCCAGCTTCGAGCCGAGGTTCCAGCGCGGGCCGCGCCACCGACTACAACATCACCGCTCTTGCGCGGGTCAGTGTCGGTACACAACGCTCGCAGATGGAGGGCGCGGACGTGGCCGTCGCCAGCTTCGAGCCGAGGTTCCAGCGCGGCCGCGCCACCGACTACAACATCACCGCTCTAGCGCCGGTCAGTGTCGGTACACAACGCTCGCAGATGGAGGGCGCGGACGTGGCCGTCGCCAGCTTCGAGCCGAGGTTCCAGCGCGGCCGCGCCACCGACTACAACATCACCGCTCTAGCGCCGGTCAGTGTCGGTACACAACGCTCGCAGATGGAGGGCGCGGACGTGGCCGTCGCCAGCTTCGAGCCGAGGTTCCAGCGCGGCCGCGCCACCGACTACAACATCACCGCTCTAGCGCCGGTCAGTGTCGGTACACAACGCTCGCAGATGGGAGGGGCGCGGACGTGGCCGTCGCCAGCTTCGAGCCGAGGTTTTAGCGCGGCCGCGCCACCGACTACAACATCACCGCTCTAGCGCCGGTCAGTGTCGGTACACAACGCTCGCAGATGGAGGGCGCGGACGTGGCCGTCGCCAGCTTCGAGCCGAGGTTCCAGCGCGGCCGCGCCACCGACTACAACATCACCGCTCTAGCGCCGGTCAGTGTCGGTACACAACGCTCGCAGATGGAGGGCGCGGACGTGGCCGTCGCCAGCTTCGAGCCGAGGTTCCAGCGCGGGCCGCGCCACCGACTACAACATCACCGCTCCTAGCGCCGGTCAGTGTCGGTACACAACGCTCGCAGATGGAGGGCGCGGACGTGGCCGTCGCCAGCTTCGAGCCGAGGTTCCAGCACGGCCGCGCCACCGACTACAACATCACCGCTCTAGCGCCGGTCAGTGTCGGTACACCAACGCTCGCAGATGGAGGGCGCGGACGTGGCCGTCGCCATCTTCGAGCCGAGGTTCCAGCGCGGCCGCGCCACCGACTACAACATCACCGCTCTAGCGCCGGTCAGTGTCGGTACACAACGCTCGCAGATGGAGGGCGCGGACGTGGCCGTCGCCAGCTTCGAGCCGAGGTTCCAGCGCGGCCGCGCCACCGACTACAACATCACCGCTCTAGCGCCGGTCAGTGTCGGTACACAACGCTCGCAGATGGAGGGCGCGGACGTGGCCGTCGCCAGCTTCGAGCCGAGGTTCCAGCGCGGCCGCGCCACCGACTACAACATCACCGCTCTAGCGCCGGTCAGTGTCGGTACACAACGCTCGCAGATGGAGGGCGCGGACGTGGCCGTCGCCAGCTTCGAGCCGCGGTTCTCTGATTTTCGATTTATGGCGTGTCCGCCCTATGCTTGACCAGAACATCAAGCATTCGTAGGTTTGAGCAGATTCGGCGAATTGTTTACTGTGTCAAGTGAATGTTTAAGCGTATTAGCACCTATAGCAGGGTTCACCAAATGGCGGACCGCGGTCCGGATCCGGACTGCCGACCTATTTTAAGCGGACCTGAAATAAACAGTAACTTGTACTTATTACTGAGTACGTAATTTGATGCATCCCGCGCTTTGCCTTTGTTGTCGTCAATTCGCCAACGGACGAGCGAAATAACGCGCGAAAGAGACATGCAGTTCGCGGAGTACGAATTCGTTTATTCAACTAAAAATAAACGGACCGCGATGGTCATTTTATTTTAAAGCCCGGAACCCTGAAGAAACTAATTGGTAATTCCCTGACTTAGTTTTGGAATGGAACTGATCAAGGTTATCGCTCATCACAAGTAATAATCTGTAACCCAAATTCTATGTTTCAGTGCGTGCAAGTGTTAGGCCAATGGCGCGGCGTGTGTCGCGACGAGCGGCTGGGAGCGCAAGACTCGAACCAAGTGTTCACCGCGTCCCGGACAGATGGCGTCACCGTCGTCACCTACAGGCGGACCCTGCAGCCCTGTGAGTACTGTAGCTGTAGATCAGGACAGTCGTTAAGACTCCGACCAAGTGTTCACCGCGTCCCGGACAGATGGCGTCACCGTCGTCACCTACAGGCGGACCCTGCAGCCCTGTGAGTACTGTAGCTGTAGATCAGGACAGGTCGTTAAGACTCCGACCAAGTGTTCACCGCGTCCCGGACAGATGGCGTCACCGTCGTCACCTACAGGCGGACCCTGCAGCCCTGTGAGTACTGTAGCTGTAGATCAGGACAGTCGTTAAGACTCCGACCAAGTGTTCACCGCGTCCCGGACAGATGGCCGTCACCGTCGTCACCTACAGGCGGACCCTGCAGCCCTGTGAGTACTGTAGCTGTAGATCAGGACAGTCGTTAAGACTCCGACCAAGTGTTCACCGCGTCCCGGACAGATGGCGTCACCGTCGTCACCTACAGGCGGACCCTGCAGCCCTGTGAGTACTGTAGCTGTAGATCAGGACAGTCGTTAAGACTCCGACCAAGTGTTCACCGCGTCCCGGACAGATGGCGTCACCGTCGTCACCTACAGGCGGACCCTGCAGCCTGTGAGTACTGTAGCTGTAGAGCAGGACAGTCGTTAAGACTCCGACCAAGTGTTCACCGCGTCCCGGACAGATGGCGTCAACCGTCGTCACCTACAGGTGGACCCTGCAGCCTTGTGAGTACTGTAGCTGTAGAGCAGGACAGTCGTTAAGGACTCCGACCAAGTGTTCACCGCGTCCCGGACAGATGGCGTCACCGTCGCCACCTACAGGCGGACCCTGCAGCCCTGTGAGTACTGTAGCTGTAGATCAGGACAGTCGTTAAGACTCCGACCAAGTGTTCACCGCGTCCCGGACAGATGGCGTCACCGTCGTCACCTACAGGCGGACCCTGCAGCCCTGTGAGTACTGTAGCTGTAGATCAGGACAGTCGTTAAGACTCCGACCAAGTGTTCACCGCGTCCCGGACAGATGGCGTCACCGTCGCCACCTACAGGCGGACCCTGCAGCCCTGTGAGTACTGTAGCTATATTAATTTTACAAGGGTAAAAAACAAACTAGTTAACTTTGCCAAAAAACTGAAAGGCTAACATTTATTCTTGGTAGGGTTTGAGATCCGGATATCCGAAATATCCGAATATAGGTACAACAAATTTATGATCCGGATTCAACGAATCATAGGATCGGGATATTTTGGATTTACGGATCCGTTAAATATTTTCATAGACCTATAGCAGAAACAGTTTTCGAATGAAATTTATGAATGATTTCATAACATTTTGTCATTTAAAATTATTATTTAAAGTTATTTAAATACTACAGTAGGGCACATCAATTATGATACCACGTCACGCAATCTAAATATGTTGTGTTAAATTTGAACCTTATGCATGCCTGTTTAAGTATATTCCCGCCTTCTCTTTCTATTTTATATGTCCTATCAGTCGCTTAATAAACTCGTACAAGATCACACGTCTTTCTGATTTTGTTAAATGCAAAAACCACAACTTACCAAAGTGAACCTTATTACAACCACCATATGGTCGCAATCGAACCGGATAAATTAGTGCATCGGACACCGGCCGCCCGGCGGCGAGAACAATAGCGAGGCGCATTCCAGAGATAAGGAGCCGGCAAATGCTAACGAATTGCACCTCAAACTAATGAGTTATATTGAATATAAACAAGTTTTATTGCTTAAAGTTATAACAACGTTTTATAGACTTGTACGTGAAATTGCAGTGTTTTATCGTTAACAATGACTGATAAACAAAAACAATTACTTGCTGTGCTTGAAGATAGTGCTATAGTGCTTCGGAAAACACAAACTAACTTAAAGAAATGCCCTAAAGAAAGATTAACCAAGGGTTACATCGAGTCTCGCATTAAAATGATTGATGAGTACTGGACTACGTTCAATAATGGACATCAAGAGTTGGTTAGGCTACACCTTCGGACCAAAGGGGTGTTTTACCATACTTTTTGAATGAAGAGTTTTTTATTTACGAAGATTTATACAACGTACTCCGGGGAGATTTAATGGACAGACTTTCAAGTTTAGTGCAAGATACTTTAATGGAAACTTCTATTACGAATGCAAGCTATGCTATAGCAGGAACACAAAACAACTTTGTACGTTTGCCGCGGATCGAATTACCTACTTTTAGTGGAAGTTATGAAGAGTGGCCCGCGTTCAAGGATTTATTTATGTCACTCGTGCATAATAACAAGATGTTAAGTGATGTACAAAAGCTACATTATTTGAAGACAAGTATTACTGCCGAAGCATCGTCGTTACTGAGGCACATTCAAATTACGTCTGATAATTATTCACAAGCATGGCTGATCCTGAAAACAAGGTATGGCAACAAACGATTAATTTTGAACAATAATTTAAAGAAATTGGTTAATCAGCGTAAAATGACCACACAATCATCTGTTCAATTGAAAGTACTCTTAGATACAACGTCAGAGTGTTTACACAATATTCAGAACCTGAATGTTTCTGTTGACTCTTGGGATCCACTAGTGTTATTTTTGCTTGTTCAGAAATTGGACCCAGAGACGCATAAAGACTGGGAAGAACATGCTTATAAGAGTGACTCTGAACCCTTACCGAAGTGGAGCGATTTTAAGGAGTTTCTAGAGGCCAAATTTCGTACGCTGGAACTTCTTTCTAATAATACAAGGGAAGTGAAGTCAAACAAGGAGCGAAGTACATGCCATGTTGCCATACCTACCTTCGAGAACAGGAGTTGTGTAATGTGTAAAGAAAGTCATACATTATGTCACTGCAAGGAGTTTACCAAGATGGAACCTACGGAGAGAAGCGAATATGTCAAGAATAACAACTTATGTTACAACTGTCTAGTGCCAGGGCATTCAGCATCAAAATGTCGAGTACCTGTGTCCTGTAGAATATGTCACCGACGTCATCACTCTCTTCTACATCAACTAAAGCAGACTGAGCCTGTGGCCCCTACGAGTCCCTCACAACCACTGGCTTCATCATTACATGTTGTAGAAGACATAGAAGAAGTACAAGCAAACACAGTGATCGCGTTACATCTCACTACTAGACAGAAATCAGCACTACTAGCGACTGCTGTGGTGGAAGCAAGAAGCAACCAAGGTCACATCATTCCACTGCGCGCGCTAATAGACCAAGGTTCCGAAGAATCATTTATAAGCGAGAAAGCGGCTCAACTGCTCAAGCTTGACCGACAACATGTAAGGGGTAGCATCACGGGGTTGGGTCCTATGAGAACAGAAATCAACCACGTCTGTGAGCTACAAATAAAATCACAGTGGGATAAAACATTTGTCCTACCGGTCAAAGCTTATGTAATGTCGAAACAGCTGACCAAGAAGTTACCCAAGAAGCATATTGTTCAACAACCATGGCCTCATTTACAAGGATTACAGCTAGCAGATCCTAATTACAACAACTCGGGACCCATAGATCTCTTGCTAGGGGTCCGAGTATATGCTAGAATACTGCAAGCAGAACTAGTCAAAGGTCCACCAGGTACACCATGCGCACAAAGAACTGACCTGGGCTGGATTATTTTTGGAGAGAGTGATAACACATCACAAGAAGATTCTTACATCGTCATGCACCATCAGGTCGATATAGAAGACACACTGAAATCTCTATGGGAAATAGAAACAGACACTAAGAGAAAATACACCGAGGAAGAACAACTATGTGAAGAAATTTATGAGAAAACAGTCACTCGAAACCAAGAAGGAAGATACATTATGAAGCTTCCATTTAAGACTGAGAATCCAAGAGTACTTGATGGAAATACAAAAGAGATAGCTAAAAGGAGATTCATGCAATTGGAAAGAAAGTTTAAGCGTTCGCCGAACCTGAAAACAGAATACATAAAGGGTATTAATGATTACTTGGATGAAGGACATCTAGAAGAAGTACCAACTACAAGCATGTTCGCATGGACCGACTCTTCGATAGTGATCGCTTGGCTTTGTGGAGAACCCAATAGATGGAAACCGTTTGTAGCCAACCGCGTCGTAGAAATTGTTGAGAACTTAAACAACAAACACTGGTACCATGTGCAATCTAAAGATAACCCTGCAGATATCGCTTCAAGAGGAATGAAACTGTCCACACTTAAGAACTATGATCTGTGGTGGCACGGCCCGAGCTGGTTATCTGAAAAAGAAATAAATATTAGTAAACAAGAGGATTTTACAACAGATGAAGAAATAAAAGTACAAAAAATTCAAACTTACCTGAATATTGAGGACCTGGAAAAACAAGAAAAGGCATTGACTACACAATTTGTAGATTTTGATAAACTAACTGAACTACTTAAAAGTATTGTCTATTGCCGAAGATTCCTAAACTACAAGCAAATCCAGATGGCATTGACAAAGATATAACTACAATGGAATTACAAAACGCCATGAATATTTGCATAAAAATGGCACAGCAAGAAGAATATCAAGAAGAAATAGTACGGTTAACATCAAATAAACAAGTCAAAAGAAAGAGCTGCTTACGATCCCTCGCCCCATACGTAGATGAAAACAAATTCCTCAGGGTGGGCGGTCGCCTCAGATATGCAAATATAGATGAGAACAGAAAGCATCCAATCATTCTGGGAAACAAGAACTTGTTAGTACCACTAATAATTGCTGATGCACATACGAGAACGCTTCATGGCACTATAGCTGAAATGCTATGCTACTTACGTTCTAAATACTGGATATTACGAGCAAAGTCCTTAGTCAAGAGACACATACAGAAATGCCTTACTTGTGCAAAACAAAATGCTACGTCGAAACCTCAAATCATGGGAGATTTACCGGAGACGAGAGTCACTCCTTCGAGACCATTTCTACACAGTGGAGTAGACTTTGCAGGACCATACCAGATATTGACGTCTAAAGGCAGAGGAGGAAAAACTGTGAAGGCATACATTGCTATTTTTATTTGTATGGCCGTCAAAGCAATTCACATTGAACTAGTTGGAGACCTTACTTCAGAAGCGTTCATAGCAGAATTCAAACGCTTCGTCGCTAGAAGAGGAAAATGTACTCACATGTGGAGCGACCAGGGTAGAAACTTTATAGGTGCTAACAAAGAACTTGTAGAAGCCTGGAATGAAGCTAAATTGAAATTTACCGGACCAATAGCAGAGACACTTGCAATCGAAGGCACACAATGGCACTTCATTCCAGCTTATAGCCCTAACTTCGGTGGTCTTTGGAAGCTGGCGTCAAGTCCATAAAACACCATCTAAAGAGAGTTCTGACAACAAACCTGACGTTCGAAGAGATGACGACCGTACTTTACGAGATCGAGGCCTGTTTGAATTCTCGGCCCCTGTGTCCTCTCGATAACTCAGACCCTGAAAACGCTGAAATACTCACCCCAGGACATTTCTTAATAGGTGAAGCCCCTATAGTTGTTCCAGCAGCAGATTATAAAGAATGCAAAATACATACCTTGTCACGCTGGCAACTTACTCAGAAGCTGCTGGCAGATTTTTGGCGTCGATGGCAAGATGAGTACCTATCCAGACTGCAACAAAGACCTAAATGGCTTAAAAAGAGAAGGAGTTTAAAATAGGAGATATAGTGCTTATTAAAACTGATAACTTACCTCCAGGCAAATGGTCACTGGGCCGCATTATGGACAAACACCCTGCTGAAGACGGTTTTACTAGAGTGTATAGTGTGAAATCTGGTAGTGCTATAGTGAAACGGTCTGTAACTAAACTATGTGCGTTGCCCGTTGATACTGAAACTTTGTAATGTCAATTTGATTCAATTTAAATTGTACTATTGTAAGGTTATGAAAAGGACGTAAGTGTCCTTTTGGTGGGCGGTATGTTGTGTTAAATTTGAACCTTATGCATGCCTGTTTAAGTATATTCCCGCCTTCTCTTTCTATTTTATATGTCCTATCAGTCGCTTAATAAACTCGTACAAGATCACACGTCTTTCTGATTTTGTTAAATGCAAAAACCACAACTTACCAAAGTGAACCTTATTACAACCACCAAAATATATGTATAAAAGAAGAAACTGACTGATTGACTGACACTTTAACAAGTATAAAGTTGTTGAACACTTCATGCAATTTTCAGAACATGATTCTAAATCTAATAATCGCGGACAAACATACATACCTACATGCGTTCATACAAACATACGGGTCAAACTGAGAACCGTTTTTTTTTTGCTTAGTACGCGGGCGAAGCCGCGGGCAAAACCTAGTAACTTCATAAAATAAATGCGAATGTTGCTTAATCTAAACAGTACTAACAGTTTTTAAAACTAGCTATATGGATACCTCAGGAGGTATAAGTTAATTATCAGGACTGAATTACTGAAGAAAACCTAGCAAAAATTTGGCTGGTTATGAAAACGGATACGGATTCATTATTTTATAGGGGAGTCGTAAGAATACTTTTTGCACTCTCTCCAGAAGTAAGACATAAGATGCCTCATAAGGGTTCAAAATGACGGAGGCGGACTCAACTTTGCTTCTCACTAGGGCACAGTCCAGGAGCTTTATGGTACCTGAGTCATGAAGATCCCTAGAATTCCTGATTACAAACCCTAACTTTTAGTAGCAGTCACGTGACAATGATATCATATGGTCATGAAAGCTGAGGTAGGAGTCAAGGACCACGCCTAGTGTGACACGCCTTATATGATTTTATCAAACCGGTATATAAAAGATAAATACATGTTTGACAAATTTATCGTTTAAGTAAATGTAACTTTAACTCCATTTACATATGATTTTGTGAGTGAAGGTTACTTTTTAGGGTTCCGTAGCCAAATGGCAAAAAACGGAACCCTTATAGATTCGTCATATCCGTCTGTCTGTCCGATTATGTCACCGCCACTTTTTTCCGAAACTATAACAGCTATACTGTTCCAACTTGGTAAGTAGATGTATTCTATGAACCGCATTAAGATTTTTACACAAAAATAGAAAAAAAAAAAAAAAACTTTGGGGGTTCCCTATACTTAGAACTGAAACTCAAAAAATCTTTTTTCATCAAACCCATACGTGTGGGGTATCTATGGATAGGTCTTTAAAAATGATATTGAGGTTTCTAATATCATTTTTTTCTAAACTGAATAGTTTGCGCGAGAGACACTTCCAAAGTGGTAAAATGTGCCCCCCCCCCCCCCCGTAACTTCTAAAATAACAGAATGAAAAATCTAAAAAAAATATATGATATACATTGCCATGCAAACTTCCACCGAAAATGGGTTTGAACGAGATCTAGTTTGTAGTTTTTTTTAATACGGCATAAATGGTACGGAACCCTTCATGGGCGAGTCCGACTCGCACTTGGCCGCTTTTTTATTTTAAGATTATTATAATGTAATGTTTACCCAGGTATTGATTGTATTTTATAAATGTTGTTATGTGTTATTCTAAATGTTGTATTGACTTGTAAAAGAGCCCTTGAGGCCTACTTGCAGAATATTTTTCTGAATTTTGAAGCCGACTTTTCCCCTCCCTTTTTGGAGGGTAGCCAGGAGCTAATCTCGTAGCTAGCGCTTCAGCTCAGCTTTATATAATCCATGGAATAATAGTGTTAAACTCCTGAGACCGAAGTGCATACCCGTACTCACTTCACGTCCTTTACCTACTAAGAGGAAAATGGCGACTTTGTTATGGTTTATCGATAACTTCTCACATCACTAGATTATCGATATTAAATGTCGACTACTGCTCATCACTTTTCCGTTTGTGTACATATTTAGAAACTTGACCCCGCCCCTAAAATTAATGCGATAAAGACAACTGTTTCCTGTTCCAAAACTTGACTACATTTGGAAATCTAAATGGTGATGAAATTATCTGTGTCGGACTGTTTCGCTTTTTTGACTAATTAATATTAGTTTCTCTTTGCGGCATAGTCAATTAGGCCGTTTTTCGCCATGTTTGAAGGGCTCAAATAGCTCCTTAAAAAACAAAAACACCAATAAAATCCGTTACACAGCTTTGAAAATGTTGTTGGCTCGTCTAATGAAATGTTAACTGATCTAAATTGTTTCAGCGGAGCCGATCGAACCGCGAGTGGGTGACGGACAAGCCAATATTCGTGGTGTGGGCCGTGGGGGCGCTGGACTCTGAAGATGAGCCAACGTTCCATCGTCTCTGGCCGCGGGCTGACGTCGTGCTCAACATCTCGCAGACTGCAGACCAGGCCGCCGACGACTGCGTGGAGTTCAGCGTGTAAGTAGCCCGTTTGGGGTGGGGGCGCTGGACTGGCAGGGGAGCCCATGTTCCATCGTCTCTGGCCGCGGGCTGACGTCGTGCTCAACATCTCGCAGACTGCAGACCAGGCCGCCGACGACTGCGTGGAGTTCAGCGTGTAAGTAGCCCGTTTGGGGTGGGGGCGCTGGACTGGCAGGGGAGCCCATGTTCCATCGTCTCTGGCCGCGGGCTGACGTCGTGCTCAACATCTCGCAGACTGCAGACCAGGCCGCCGACGACTGCGTGGAGTTCAGCGTGTAAGTAGCCCGTTTGGGGTGGGGGCGCTGGACTGGCAGGGGAGCCCATGTTCCATCGTCTCTGGCCGCGGGCTGACGTCGTGCTCAACATCTCGCAGGGGGGGGGATGGATTAAATCCTGTTGCCCCCTGCTGGGGTGTAGGGCTCGAACCATTTTCTCCCACTGACTCCGGTCCTGGGCAGCTTGGGTAACCTCCTCCCACCCCATCCCCAATACACCCAACTGTTGCTCCACGGATCGGCGCCAAGTAGATTTAGGGCGACCATGATTCATTACTAATATATACATTGAAAATTATTTATCGAGCCAGTCTCTTTATCGGTTTTCCTGAACCAAGATTAGACGAGGCATTTAATTTTTTTAATGAGATTATACATACAAAGGCGTCGTCGAGCTTCCACTATTATTCGACCCAGTCGAATGCGGGTTATTTTCGACTTCGGCCACTACTATGAGAAGAATTGGAATTTTAGGGTTAAATCATTCAAGTCTATCGCAATTTTTACCTAAATGCATTTCTTATCTTCCGTTTTGTAGCAATACATTTGATCTTTGGTAATGTCTATCTCTCAGGGGCTCCTCGTCAGCACCTGCGCCGTGGGAGACGGCGGAGCTGTTCGACCCGGCGCTGCGCGTGTTCTCGTTCTCGCTGGGCCCGGCGGGGGGCGCGCGGGGCGTGGCGGGGCGGGGGGCCGGCGGGGGCGGGGCCGCGGCTGGCGGGGGCGGGGCCGGGGCCGCGGGGGGCGGGGCCGGGGCCGCGGGGGGCGGGGCGCCCCTCGCGTGGTACGTCAACGGCCAGCTCGCGCCGGACCTGCAGATACGCCGGGGACTGCATTATACATTCAAGGTGACGAACTGGACACAAGGGCGGATCCACCGTTATGGGCACGATGGGCATGCCCACAACCCTAATAGGGTGCCCTATTGATTCGCCGAGTAAAATTACGCAGATTTTCGTTTCGCAGACGCTTTGGCAGAGGACGGTTTGACAGAATTTCATTACGCAGAGTAGTCAGTTGGCAACTTGGCATAACATTGATAAGCAGATTTACTTGTGGTAGAATAATCGTTTAGTAACCGTCACAATTACCCGAGAAACCCTTGGTCGAAACACGAGCATGTTAATATCAGCTGATACTTATTTACAAGAATAATAATTATTTACTAACATTACAGGGGCCATTGTTTTTAGCTTAAGGAGTCTTAGAAACCTGAAACATTTACAAATATTAGTACAAATTTCTAAAAATAATACCAGCTTTTAATTTTCAGGCGTAGGAGTTTATTAGCGTAGTTATCTGTTTAAACGGCTCCATGGACTGCAATAAATTGCTTGCCATTTCCGATACATTACTTTATACGCCGATAATATGTATGTCGTAGTACCGCAATTGCTAAACTAACTAAACTGTTATAATTTAACTGTCACTTTATTCGAAATTAAATGTAAAAAACGTTACTCGAGTAAAATTTGTTTAATCGGACAGATTACTCTGCCATATGAAATTCTTAGGTTACTAATGGATTACTAAGTTTTTTGCTAAATAAGAAAGTAAGGAATAAAGAAAAAAAAGACACCAATTCAAAGACCCAAAAGATTACCAAAAGCTTTTTGCTTGATTCTCATTTTCCAAAGAATCTATCGTAAAAACATAACGCCAAATAATCATTTTTCCACTCAATACATAGCATACTCGTAAATATGTATTGCATGAGATTTTTCGAAAAACAATGTTTATACATTTCCGTATTTCAAAAATTTTTGTCCCCATTTTTAGGGTTCCGTAGTCAACTATAGTTTTTATAGTTTCGCCATGTCCGTCTGTCTGTCTGTCTGTCCGAGGCATTGCTCAGTGGTCGTTAGTGCTAGAAAGCTGAAATTTTGCATGGATATATACATCAATAAAGCCGACAAAGTCGTACAATAAAATCTAAAAATATTTTTTAGGGTCCCTCCCCTTTACGTAAAGTGGGGGTGATTTTTTTTTTGCTTCAGCATTACAGTGTGGGGTATCGTTGGAAAGGTCTTTCAAAACTAATAGGGGCCTTCAACAAACATTTTTTTATAATATGAATATGTTCGGAGATAATCGCTCTGAAAAAAAAAATCCCCCCCCCCCCACTAACTTTTGAACCATAGGTCCCAAAAATATGAAAAAAATCGTGGAAGTAGAGCTTAAGAAAGACATTATACGAAAACTAATGCGGACATGATCTGTTTAGCTGTTTTTAAGTTATAACAAAAAGTTTACCCTTCATAGTAAAAAAACGTACATCCACAGTTCATCCCTTGGTTAACAATCTACTATACTTTAGTTTCTGCTTCCTATTTCTGTTATTTTCTCAGAAATAAATTTATAAAACTTTTTATAAATAATTAAAAAAAAACCCGCACTGGCTAATGCGATCTACTTAAACTTTTGGTACGGTAATCTCTATGTAGATACTCTAATATCCTTTAAATAATGTTTTATTTTTATTTCAAAAAATAAATTAAAATAGACTAAACATGTTTGCTAAACTAAAAATTGTTAAACATTTTTAAAAATAGTGAAACATTTTGGTGTAATGAATGTTATTTAATTATTGTTAGGGAAATGGTAATTTGTTAAATTGAAATCTGTCAAATAAGTATATAGGGAAAATTTGATTGAAAAATGTATAGTTGGAAAAAAAAATGTTGGGAAATGAAATTTGGTTAATTTTTTTTTACTCGACTGCCAAAGGGAGAATGTATTTCGAGTGTATTTATGTATGTCTGTTTCTTTGTGGCCTCCTGTAGCCTATACGCCTTGATGGATTTTGATGTATGAGGTATCGTTAGATTCGTCTTGATCACGGGAGTGTAATTTTTTTGGGGGTAACTGAAAAATTATAAAAAAAAAAAAAATTATTATAAAAAAAACAAAAAACCCGACTGCACACTAAAAAAGAGGAAAACGAGCCCCACAAGAATATTGTTGTTGATGGTAAGTATCGCAGGCGGGGACCAACAACCAAAATGACTATAAGTAACCCTCTGTTGGTCCCCGCCTGCGATACTTACCATCAACGACAATATTCTTGTGGGGCTTGTTTTCCTCTTTTTTTTTTAGTGTGCAATTATTTTTTTTATTGTAAAATAGCAATATCCCGCAATCCTTCTAATAATTGTAATTGAACGGAATGTGAACCTACACTCTACCAAACGTTAGTCGACTAAAAGTTACATCTAGGTACGAATAAATCCCTTTGCAAAGCGATGTTCGGCGAAACGTTGTCTGCGAATCGATAATCTACAAAAAATAGGTCGGGGAATCATTAGGGAACCCCCTTATAGTCTTGTGACGTAACACTTTCACGGTCTATTGAGATCGATAGGCTGATGATCGTTCCTGAACGATGACGATCATGACTCATAAGTCATGATTGTTCATGAGTGAGTTCGAACTCCGACTCGCACTTGGCCGATTTTCGGGTGGTTGTGACCACAACCTTTTTTGAGGGCTGGATCCGCGCCTGACTGGACACTCTGAGTGATCACTGGATTGATCAAAGAAACCATGTATTTGGACGTCCTACCGACAACTTAGTCAGAGTAATCTTATTTTTAGCGAAATAACTGAGTCACGAGACATTTACCTTTTTTCTCCTAAACCTAAGAATGTAAGTAAATGTTACTCGTATGGTAGACATTTATTGTAATTAACTTTTTTCAGTTTGGTTACTTTTAGATCGTTTGTGTACGTACATTGCTTGCATCGGACAATTGTCCGTACTAAGCGACGATGTCTTGTTTTCTTGGGTGTAGCTGTCGGTAACAACAAACAAAACCGGTCGTAAATAACACGGCCCGTTGTGCGGTGAAAACAACGAACGTATAATAATATATATACAAAGTAAACGGTCTAACAGGTGAATATTTGTTTCCGATAACTATTTATTTTTGTCTCAAACGACATGTGTCGCAGGTATTCGGCGGCAACAACCCGCACTCGGCGCACGAGTACCACCCGCTGATCGTGTCAGTGGACCCGCGCGGCGGGCTGGAGCAGCTGCCCGAGGCCGCGCAGCGCGCCGTGCGGGTCCTGGCGGGCGTGCACTACACGCGGCGGGGCCGCCTCACTGCCACCGCAGGTAGAGTGTCCTCCTGTTGGAACTTCACCCTGACAATTCCTGTCCGTTTCTGGGTCAGTAAATAAAGAGTCGGCCTTCTGGTGTCCGGTACGAGCACCGTTTTGGTGCTCGTACCTCGTGACCATTTCTTTTGTTTGTTGCTCATTAATATTGTTTGAAATGTAATATTCATAGCTTATTATGCACTTATGTACTTAACTAATGTGGGAGTATGCAGATGGTGAAGAAATTATCTTGAAACGCGTTTAGCCACCATTTTGGAGTTCCCTGCCGGCAGTCCACGTGGTACTTGTGAAGTCCAGCTATCGCATTACAAGAGCTAATAAGCGTACACTGTCTCGTTCTAACCGTATATTCGTCGTACATACTCGTACAGCGCGGCGTCGTGTATATATAGCTCTTAACACAGCAACAGCAACGGAAGGCGATTGCAGTGCCAATGCGCGGCGCCGACATGCACTCCGCTTAATTGGTTCAAAATTTGTTTAAACATCTCCGTTAATTGTTTCATGTCATTGTTAGAGTTTCCACAGGAATCCGTGTGGTTATTATCATTTTTGGGTTTTGTTTTCCAGCTTGTTTTGGTTGTGCCTTCAAAGGAGTTTCCGGTTTGACTGGGCTGGCCATGTCGTGCGTATGGAGAATGAGAGACTGCCCAAAGCAATTTTCTACTCGGAGCTCTCTTGTGGAAAGCGGAAGCAGGGGGACCAATACCTGCGACATAAAGACGTTCTCAAACGCCACCTCGTCGCTTGCGGGATACCGACTGACTGCTGGGAGGGCATTGCATTGCAAAGATCGGAATGGCGTTCTAGTGTTCACAAGAAAGTAGCTCAATTTGAGAAGCAGCGTCTGGAAGACCTAGATGCTAAGCATCATATCCGCAAGACGCGACCTAAGCCCTCCTACACATACACCCGCAACTCGACTGGACAACTCCATTGCGCATTGTGTGACCGCATCTTCAAAACAAAGTTTGGTTTTGCGAGCCACATAAGGGCATTTCATAATCCGGATAAGAATTGTTGATGGAGTCGCCATTGCCGGATACGGCAAGGAAGGAGTAGTAGTTAGGTGTGCGAATGAATGAATGAATATTTATTGCATGTCACATTACATAAATTGTTAAAGGTGGTACATTTTAGAAGGTATACATGTGATGCCCTGCAAGGGCAAGGGCATAGCAATTTAAGCCTTAAATTTAGATAACTTAAATCTACTTAGCTTAAACTAGGTACATTTTAATCATTTACTATAATGAATGATTTGTATTGTATTGTATTTGTGTGCGATTTATCGTCATCTTCGTCTTGTATTTTTTTTGGCCTCAGTTTGGGGTTTGTTCGTTTTTGTAGATCTTTGTAGACTTTGCAGCCTTTATAGTTCGCCGGGTGCCGTCCTTCGCATAACGTGCATTTTACTTTATTTCCTAAATATTTAGTTGGACATTTTGTCGATGGATGGTCTCCAGCGCATTTTATGCATTTGGGTTTCCGGTGACAATATTTTTTGGTGTGCCCATAGCGTTGACAATTTCCGCATTGAGGTATCTCGTGTACTGGTCTCGGAGCCTCCACTACAACTCGACAATGAAGGATGCTTTTGAGTTTGTAGACATCTTGATTATTTCCTTTCGGTGCAAGTTCTACAATGAACATGTGTAACGGCTTTTTCGTAAATCTTTGCTTTACATTCCATACATTTACTGTTTCATGACCGACTTCGTTCAAGGCTTCCTTTATGTCATTGACATCGGTGGATTATTTAGAATAAAAAAAAATTATTTCAGCGGTTAAAAAAAATCTTCTCTTAAAAGGGTTAAATAGGGATTGAAAGTTTGAAACCATTACAAATGCTTTAAAACTTCATAGAAATTAATAATGTAAGATTAAAAAAAGTGATCTTGAAATTTCGTAAAAAGAAAGACACAATAATAGGAAACAAGAAAAGTGGTTTCAACGTTTTTAGAAATTAATTCCCCAAGGGAGTTAAAATGGCGTTAATTGAAAGTTTGTATTAATCCCCTAAATAGGTGAAAAAAGGATTTAAAGTTTGCATTCGATTGGAATAGTGGACTTGAAAATCTTCTTAAAGGATTGAGAGGAATTATATTGAGAACGATTATTTCACTTAGGGGCTTGAAACTTCGTAGGTTCTTCTTCTTCCTCGCGTTGTCCCGGCATATTGCCACGGCTCATGGGAGCCTGGGGTCCGCATGACAACTTATACCAAGATTTGGCGTAGGTACTAGTTTTTACGAAAGCGACTGCCATCTGACCTTCCAACCCAGAGGGTGAACTAGGCCTGGTTGGGATTAGTCCCGTTTCCTCACGATGTTTTCCTTCACCGAAAAGCGACTGGTAAATATGAAATGATATTTCGTACATAAGTTCCGAAAAACTCATTGGTACGAGCCCGGGTTTGAACCCGCGACCTCCGGATTGCAAGTCGCTGTTATTGTGTATTCTGTTGAAACTTCGTAGGTTGTGTCAGAAAAATCTCATGCGTTGTATAATTATTAACAAGTGATTAGCCGTCCCTACTGCTACCTTTTTTGCTGCATAATGTTCTATGCTTATGTATATAACCACCAACATACAAATCCACGCGTACGAAGTCGCAGACAACAGCTATTTATCTAATAATAAGAAGAGATGTGTTTATCCCTCAAAGTGATAAGTTCGCCTTTGTACTTCTTATTAATTGTATGTTACTTTTAATATGTATGTTTGTACAATAGTTTACTACTACTACTAAATACTAATTAACAATTAAAATTATTGTAAGTAAATAATTTAAAAACTGACTTAAGCCATTGACATAATTATAATTCATTGTATACAACATTGAAATGGTTTGATATAATTAATTAATTTATTTCATTGGAAAATTTATTTGACTTAAATGAATAGTAAAATTGTAAAACAAAACTGTGAAATGTAAAAGTGTATAAATATAAAATCGACAAAAAATACATTAAACATTTGATGGCTTAACGCCCACAGTCACAGCATTTAATTTAAAACACTGAACTGAAATAAAGGTGGTCGATCATTCGCCACGAGATTATTGATTAAAAGTTTCAAAACACTTATTAGAATAGTAGGATAGTTAGTAATTGTAGTAATGTTGTTGTCCAGCGGGCCCGCTGTGCCTGGCGTCCCACGCGGCGGGCGCGGACCCGCGGCGCGCGGCCGACTTCGCCACCTTCCGCGCCTTCAACCGCACGCTGCAGTGGAGCTGCGCCGCCGGACCCGCTGCGGAGCTACAAGTAGCTCCTAACGACACGTGGCCGGACCTGGTGTACTACAACTCCTTCACCCACGCCGGTGAGTCTCGACCGCACGCTGCAGTGGAGCTGCGCCGCCGGACCCGCTGCGGAGCTACAAGTAGCTCCTAACGACACGTGGCCGGACCTGGTGTACTACAACTCCTTCACCCACGCCGGTGAGTCTCGACCGCACGCTGCAGTGGAGCTGCGCCGCCGGACCCGCTGCGGAGCTACAAGTAGCTCCTAACGACACGTGGCCGGACCTGGTGTACTACAACTCCTTCACCCACGCCGGTGAGTCTCGACCGCACGCTGCAGTGGAGCTGCGCCGCCGGACCCGCTGCGGAGCTACAAGTAGCTCCTAACGACACGTGGCCGGACCTGGTGTACTACAACTCCTTCACCCACGCCGGTGAGTCTCGACCGCACGCTGCAGTGGAGCTGCGCCGCCGGACCCGCTGCGGAGCTACAAGTAGCTCCTAACGACACGTGGCCGGACCTGGTGTACTACAACTCCTTCACCCACGCCGGTGAGTCTCGACCGCACGCTGCAGTGGAGCTGCGCCGCCGGACCCGCTGCGGAGCTACAAGTAGCTCCTAACGACACGTGGCCGGACCTGGTGTACTACAACTCCTTCACCCACGCCGGTGAGTCTCGACCGCACGCTGCAGTGGAGCTGCGCCGCCGGACCCGCTGCGGAGCTACAAGTAGCTCCTAACGACACGTGGCCGGACCTGGTGTACTACAACTCCTTCAACCACGCCGGTGAGTCTCGACCGCACGCTGCAGTGGAGCTGCGCCGCCGGACCCGCTGCGGAGCTACAAGTAGCTCCTAACGACACGTGGCCGGACCTGGTGTACTACAACTCCTTCACCCACGCCGGTGAGTCTCGACCGCACGCTGCAGTGGAGCTGCGCCGCCGGACCCGCTGCGGAGCTACAAGTAGCTCCTAACGACACGTGGCCGGACCTGGTGTACTACAACTCCTTCACCCACGCCGGTGAGTCTCGACCGCACGCTGCAGTGGAGCTGCGCCGCCGGACCCGCTGCGGAGCTACAAGTAGCTCCTAACGACACGTGGCCGGACCTGGTGTACTACAACTCCTTCACCCACGCCGGTGAGTCTCGACCGCACGCTGCAGTGGAGCTGCGCCGCCGGACCCGCTGCGGAGCTACAAGTAGCTCCTAACGACACGTGGCCGGACCTGGTGTACTACAACTCCTTCACCCACGCCGGTGAGTCTCGACCGCACGCTGCAGTGGAGCTGCGTCGCCGGACCCGCTGCGGAGCTACAAGTAGCTCCTAACGACACGTGGCCGGACCTGGTGTACTACAACTCCTTCACCCACGCCGGTGAGTCTCGACCGCACGCTGCAGTGGAGCTGCGCCGCCGGACCCGCTGCGGAGCTACAAG
Organism: Cydia pomonella; assembly: GCF_033807575.1. Lineage (NCBI taxonomy): Eukaryota > Metazoa > Arthropoda > Insecta > Lepidoptera > Tortricidae > Cydia > Cydia pomonella. Next base: position 15,881,270 of record NC_084723.1, on the reverse strand, counting down.
TAGCTCCTAACGACACGTGGCCGGACCTGGTGTACTACAACTCCTTCACCCACGCCGGTGAGTCTCGACCGCACGCTGCAGTGGAGCTGCGCCGCCGGACCCGCTGCGGAGCTACAAGTAGCTCCTAACGACACGTGGCCGGACCTGGTGTACTACAACTCCTTCACCCACGCCGGTGAGTCTCGACCGCACGCTGCAGTGGAGCTGCGCCGCCGGACCCGCTGCGGAGCTACAAGTAGCTCCTAACGACACGTGGCCGGACCTGGTGTACTACAACTCCTTCACCCACGCCGGTGAGTCTCGACCGCACGCTGCAGTGGAGCTGCGTCGCCGGACCCGCTGCGGAGCTACAAGTAGCTCCTAACGACACGTGGCCGGACCTGGTGTACTACAACTCCTTCACCCACGCCGGTGAGTCTCGACCGCACGCTGCAGTGGAGCTGCGCCGCCGGACCCGCTGCGGAGCTACAAGTAGCTCCTAACGACACGTGGCCGGACCTGGTGTACTACAACTCCTTCACCCACGCCGGTGAGTCTCGACCGCACGCTGCAGTGGAGCTGCGCCGCCGGACCCGCTGCGGAGCTACAAGTAGCTCCTAACGACACGTGGCCGGACCTGGTGTACTACAACTCCTTCACCCACGCCGGTGAGTCTCGACCGCACGCTGCAGTGGAGCTGCGCCGCCGGACCCGCTGCGGAGCTACAAGTAGCTCCTAACGACACGTGGCCGGACCTGGTGTACTACAACTCCTTCACCCACGCCGGTGAGTCTCGACCGCACGCTGCAGTGGAGCTGCGCCGCCGGACCCGCTGCGGAGCTACAAGTAGCTCCTAACGACACGTGGCCGGACCTGGTGTACTACAACTCCTTCACCCACGCCGGTGAGTCTCGACCGCACGCTGCAGTGGAGCTGCGTCGCCGGACCCGCTGCGGAGCTACAAGTAGCTCCTAACGACACGTGGCCGGACCTGGTGTACTACAACTCCTTCACCCACGCCGGTGAGTCTCGACCGCACGCTGCAGTGGAGCTGCGCCGCCGGACCCGCTGCGGAGCTACAAGTAGCTCCTAACGACACGTGGCCGGACCTGGTGTACTACAACTCCTTCACCCACGCCGGTGAGTCTCGACCGCACGCTGCAGTGGAGCTGCGCCGCCGGACCCGCTGCGGAGCTACAAGTAGCTCCTAACGACACGTGGCCGGACCTGGTGTACTACAACTCCTTCACCCACGCCGGTGAGTCTCGACCGCACGCTGCAGTGGAGCAGCGCCGCCGGACCCGCTGCGGAGCTACAAGTAGCTCCTAACGACACGTGGCCGGACCTGGTGTACTACAACTCCTTCACCCACGCCGGTGAGTCTCGACCGCACGCTGCAGTGGAGCTGCGCCGCCGGACCCGCTGCGGAGCTACAAGTAGCTCCTAACGACACGTGGCCGGACCTGGTGTACTACAACTCCTTCACCCACGCCGGTGAGTCTCGACCGCACGCTGCAGTGGAGCTGCGCCGCCGGACCCGCTGCGGAGCTACAAGTAGCTCCTAACGACACGTGGCCGGACCTGGTGTACTACAACTCCTTCAACCACGCCGGTGAGTCTCGACCGCACGCTGCAGTGGAGCTGCGCCGCCGGACCCGCTGCGGAGCTACAAGTAGCTCCTAACGACACGTGGCCGGACCTGGTGTACTACAACTCCTTCAACCACGCCGGTGAGTCTCGACCGCACGCTGCAGTGGAGCTGCGCCGCCGGACCCGCTGCGGAGCTACAAGTAGCTCCTAACGACACGTGGCCGGACCTGGTGTACTACAACTCCTTCACCCACGCCGGTGAGTCTCGACCGCACGCTGCAGTGGAGCTGCGCCGCCGGACCCGCTGCGGAGCTACAAGTAGCTCCTAACGACACGTGGCCGGACCTGGTGTACTACAACTCCTTCACCCACGCCGGTGAGTCTCGACCGCACGCTGCAGTGGAGCTGCGCCGCCGGACCCGCTGCGGAGCTACAAGTAGCTCCTAACGACACGTGGCCGGACCTGGTGTACTACAACTCCTTCACCCACGCCGGTGAGTCTCGACCGCACGCTGCAGTGGAGCTGCGCCGCCGGACCCGCTGCGGAGCTACAAGTAGCTCCTAACGACACGTGGCCGGACCCGCCGCCGAGCTGCAGAAGCCTCCGAATGATACGTGGCCGGGTTTCATGTCCTATAACTCTTATACAGAACATATTGTGCTAATTTACCGCCTTAGTGTGGTAACCTGACGCACAATTTCAACTAATCGAGGGATTATCATCAAAGCTTGTTAGTTTAGATTACAAACAAAGACGCAATCGAAATGTAGATCACATACGACTTATGGAGATTGTTTGGGATATTACGCCCCGAAAATGATGCAGAAAGATGGCTGTTTGTTCACTTATACTCGTACCTTGACTTTTTTTAGGGTTCCGTAGCCAAATGGCATAAAACGGAACCCTTATAGTTTCGCCATGTCCGTCTGTCTGTCTGTCTGTCTGTCTGTCTGTCTGTCTGTCTGTCTGTCTGTCCGAGGCTTTGCTCCGTAGTCGTTAGTGCTAGAAAGCTGAAATTTGGCATGGATATATAAATCAATAAAGCCGACAAAGTCGTACAATAAAATTTAAAAATTTAATTTTTTTTAGGGTACCTCCCCTACACGTAAAGTGGGGGTGAATTTTTTTTTTCGCTTCAACCCTAAAGTGTGGGGTATCGTTGGAAAGGTCTTTCAAAACTAATAGGGGTTTTCAAGAAACATTTTTTGATAAAGTGAATATATTCGGAGATAATCGCTCCGAAAGAAAAAAAAAATGTGTCCCCCCCCCTCTAACTTTTGAACCATAGGTCCAAAAAATATGAAAAAAATCGTGGAAGTAGAGCTTAAGAAAGACATTAAATGAAAACTATAGCGGACATGATCAGTTTAGCTGTTTTTGAGTTATCGCAAAAAGTTTTACCTTCATAGTAAAAAGACTTACTTTAATTAGGTACTGATTATGCAAATTTGCCTATTTGTTTAACTCGGGTGAAAGGTACCATTTACTACACTTTAAGCTCCAGTTTAGCTTATTGTGACGGAAGAGTAACTACGGAACCCTACACTGAGCGTGGCCCGACATGCTCTTGGCCGGTTTTTTAATTTAAAGACGTCGAAGTCATCTAGCATCTAGCGGCATTATCTATTCAACTATATGGGATACAGAAACATTACTTTTTTTTGACGTAAATGAAAAAATCCCTAGGCTTAATTGGGACTGTGCTGGGCACGCTCTCCTTAACGTCGGGGAGATGTGGAGATCGAGGGGAGAGACGTTTGCCCTATTGGGATATTTAAATCGGCTACGAAAAAGAGAATACCTATTTCCAGTAGACTAACCAAATGCTGTATGTGCAACACAGACCAACCACTATAGACTGAGCTTATAGGACGAGTCACCGCCCGTGTAGTTTATAGGGTACATATAAGATAGCACACGCGCCGCTCCGTTCAGTTGCCCCCAAATTTACGACCTGTTAGCAGTGTGCCCGTCTGTACGAAAATAAATCGTAAATTTGAATTCCTTCCCTAATAATGGTATATTGCAGCGTAAAATGGTGTGGCAAGTCATCTCAGTCTTCCAAATACAAAACAGATGGAATGACATTCCATAAGTAAGTCAAATTTGAACTTGACTGTTTGTTTGTTGTGACTTTGTTTTGAGGGGGGGGGGGGGGTCATGTCCGCGGGGTTCATGTTATATTGGTCAATATGGTTGTACTGAGCGGGAACGAAGTACTTCCGTCCCTTTTCGTCAACTTGAAAATGCAATGTGCTATCCCTTTCACGTAAACGAATAGTGATGTACGATGATGGTTTCATCCGTTGCGGAAAGTTCGTGCTTTCGTTCGTACCGTATTGTCCCATTAAAAAAAATATTAGAGAAAACTGTTTGTGTGAACTGTTCTTTTTTATTATTCTTGTTCTTTTTTATTTAGTTGGTAGTTTATCTTAGTAGAATGATCATTTTTGAGATAGTATCAAAATAAGAAATGAAATAAAAAATCCAAATTTTAGCAGGCTTTCAGAGACGGGAACGCCCATGTGACATTCTCCTAGTTGCAAACGTCCAAAGGCTACGATTGCCACTTGAGTGACGAGGTATAAAAATATGTGTATTTTTGAAATTCTATAACATGATTCATTTATCAAGCAAGAAAATTTGCATTGCGAACCTCTTGCTCATTAATAATGATTAAAATATGTCACAGCAATACGATATCGATCTGTCAGTGTCAAAAGTGACATTTATTTAACCAAAAACGTTTGACACTGACCGGTCTGTATCGTATCATTGCGACATCTTATAGGCATTGTTCGAATATGTGTGAGGGCACTCGGTGTTGGTTCGTGATATGCATATGTTGTGTGGATTTTTTAGAAACCTCTTAGTGAGCAGTTAGGTCTCGGGTAACCAGATGGACCTGATGATGAACTTCGAAGAAGTGCGAGGGAACTCTGTGTTAGTTTGTGATAGGCATATATGTTCTGTGGCCTTTTTAGAATCCTCTTGGTGAGCAGTTAGGTCTCGGGTTGGTTTGTGATATGTATATATTGTGAGAAAATTATAGTTTTGAATATTGATCACACGTTAAAAAAATATAATGATTATATTATTATAGGACATTATTACTGATTTATTGTTTTATTTTTATAATAAAATGTATGATCACGATTTTCATTATAACAGCAATTATTAGCGAGAGAAATGCAAATAAATGAGTTATATCTGTCAATTATACTTTTACGACTAAAATGTAAAAAAAAAAGTTTTACCACTCCCTTTTTGGCGCATTTAGAAATGTTTGTTCAGTAAGTGCTAGAAAATGAAGTTTTTCTAGTATATTATCAAATAGATTAGAAACACTCCATGCTTTGCTAGAGCATCTATCTTTAGTTTCACGATTTCGATATTATCCTGTTTGGAAGCATCTTATTATTTTAACGCCTTACCAAGTACATACATACTGTGTAAATCTCATGAATGTGAATTTAACCACAAAATGCATGCAACATCAAGTATTCAATTTCATACATATTTTCTGGGACCCTTATTATTTTATATTTAAAATCTTATCCCATTAACATGCAAAGTATTTGGGGTGTGTAATGTTTTTAATAATAACAAGTTGCGAAATTTCATTTTGCATAATTTGAATTGCATAATTTTGAAATGCAGAAATTATGATTTGGTATAAAAACAAATACAATAAAAAAGAATTGCATAATTTCGAAAGTAATTATAGTTTAGTAGCATAGTAATGTATTTGCATAACAGGCAACCAGTATAATGTTCACTTTGTATACTATTTTATACTCAGAACGTGTTTTATTCATGAAAACCAACAGCATAATATTGAAGGTGTGGTTTCACAATCAAACCACGGCAAATCGTTCATAAACTTTATTTGATTGAGTTTGCTGAAAGTTTAACAACACTGAATTACTAAAATACTTAAACATTATATTTGCATGGAACATAATCGATTTTTCTAAGCGTCAAACTTACCTACATCCATACTTTACCTCTGTCGACATATATCATTTTAGCGCAAAGCAGCGGCCAGTGTCGTTGAAACCTCTGTGGTTCCTAAGGGATTCAGATAAACTTCATATTGGGACCGTGCGAAGTGCGTGGTGGGGGTAAGTAAAGCGATCCCAGCGCATAAGGTGGTAAAAATTTGAACTAACTGCGGATAGCGTCTTTAACATTTCGTACAATTATATGGCTCGAAATGAAACTTTGATTTACGATTACTCCTGAAATATTCATTTAAATTGTATGGTGTAAGGGACCATTGTAAACTGTATGAAATGCGTAATATAACTAACGTATTTATTTTGATAATTGTTAATAATGTATCCATGTAAATAGCTTTGAAAATGCCACATATTACGTGATCTTTTTCTAGAAGTTAAGAATAGATATAGTAAGTTATCCTTAAAAGATAGACATTTCACATCGCGGACTTTTTTGTAGACCTATGAATGAGAAACAACCCCACCATACATTGTGTTGTTATAGCTCAAACGGATTAGGCAGCGTTTTCGATTAAAGCTCCTAGCCAGCGTGATTTTTTCCGACAACATCGTTATATTTCAAACAATTTAACAAGTTATATACTTAAGCCTTCCTCAAGAGTCACTCTATTGATAGATGAAAGTCGTATGAAAATCCGTTCAGTAGTTTTTAGTTTTGGAGTAGTTTTATAAGATGTAGTGAATTGACGTTTTCCCCTAGACTTGCGGACACTAGGTTGCGTGACAGTCGTGCACGCTCCCAATAAACGCCTAGTGAAAATGAACAAGCAAAAATACAATTTCCGAGACATATGGTTCTGCCCATATGGTCGCAGTTCTACCTAACACTCCTCCTCGCTTCGCTCGTCGTCGTACCTAACGGCGACCAGCTTTAAAGTTGAAAAGGTAGATTGTTATATAATTTAATAGTTTGATTGACACCAAGTATATCATAGAAGACTATGTCACCATTCGTTAAAATTTAGTACTATATTTTAATTATTATACGAAATGTATGTTATAACAAGTAAAATTATTTCTAAGGATTGTTATAAAGAATGTTTTTATGATTATAGAGCATTCTGTCATTAAATTAGTATGACTAACAACTTTATATGTTTTGTTTTTATACATAATGTTTATTATGAGTTTCAATAGTAGTTAAATGAAATTATGCTAAAAGTTTGTATTAAAATTGAACGGCACCCAAGTATTTGTTTAGATACATTTTTAAAGTACTTAATTAAACATTAGATAAGATAAGATAATATTACGGTATCACTGGTTCCAATACCAATTCCCGTAATGAACATGTCCCATCCCTACGCATACACCGCTGGCACGTGTATGCGTAGGGATGGGACATGTTCATTACGCCATGTCTGGAACGGCCCCGTCCCGCACCTCACGGTTTGGTGATTCGCGTCGCGGACAAAATGGCCAATATGAGGCTTCTATATGCGGTTTTCTGTGATGTGCAGGCATGGGCGGACGCATCTTCGTGGTGGACCGGCCGAAACGCAACCTCAACAAGAAGGGCAACAGTGCCGCCGCTGCCGGTTCCAGCCTGGCGCTGCTGCTGCTGGGAGCAGTCATCACCATCGCCACGAAGCTGTAGACTACTCGGTAAGTGACCTGGGCTGAGCATATTTACCTCATTTTGAAGCGTGCTTAAACTGGAGAGGGCAGCACAGAAAACCCCTGCTTATTGGTACAAAGTTTGCGATCTAAGCCACTAGATGGCAGAGCTTCCAACTGGTAAAAAGCGTGCGTGAACTGCCGGTGGCAGCACCTGCTGTAGCGTGAAGTAGAGTGCGTCTAAATTAAGTTTGTATCAAGCAGAAACGTCTGCGAATGATGCTATTAAGCTTAGAAACAAATTTAAAGTGGAAAATTCACATTCTTGGGTGGGACTTGAACCCACGACCACCAGATCGCTAGCCCGGTGCTCTTCCATCTAAGCTACCAAGACCTTATCCAATTATGTAATTATTTATTTATTTACCCCCTTATTCATAAACGTGTACTAAAGTAACGATGCCGCTAATAATCGTTTGTCGCTTTCCATCATACCAATACGTCGGAAAGGGACAAACGATTATTAGCGACATCGTAACTTTAGTACACGTTCATGAATAAGGGGGTTAATCTTACAACAAATGGCAGACTTAATGCCTTAAGGCATTCTCTACCAGTCGACCAATGGGTTAAACCAGAAAGATCAAGTAGGTGCAGTCTTAATAATTGAGTGTCTTATTAATTTAGTATAGGATAGCGCATCGTTTCTGGTGAATTTCCAATATGACTTGGAACTCCGGTAGCCGTTTAAGAAGTATAACACTCTTACGGTAGATGTCGCTAGGGTACCTCCCTAAGACTGATATAATATGGTGGAAATATTCGATGGGTCAGGTCATGGTAGTTCAGCTGGAGAAGCACCGGGCTAGCGATCCGGTGGTCGTGGGGTCAAGTCCCACCCAAAACGGTGAATTTTCCACTTTTGATTATGCACCAACTTGAATAAAACAAAGTGAGGGTGACAAATCAATATACCTACGTCATATTTTCATAAAAATTGTAAATGCCTTTTTAGGGTTCCGTAGCCAAATGGCAAAAAACGGAACCCTTATAGATTCGTCATGTCCGTCTGTCTGTCCGATTCTGTCACAGCCACTTTTTTCCGAAACTATAAAAGCTATACTGTTCAAACTTGGTAAGTAGATGTATTCTATGAACCGCATTATGATGTTCACACAAAAATAGAAAAAAAACAATAAATTTTGGGGGTTCCCCATACTTAGAACTGAAACTAAAAAAATCTTTTTTCATCAAACTCATACGTGTGGGGTATCTATGGATAGGTCTTTAAAAATGATATTGAGGTTTCTAATATCATTTTTTTCTAAACTGAAAAGTTTGCGCGAGAGACACTTCCAAAGTGGTAAAAAGTGTGTCCCCCCCCCCCCCCCCGTAACTTCTAAAATAACAGAATGAAAAATCTAAAAAAAAATATATGATATACATTGCCATGCAAACTTCCACCGAAAATTGGTTCGAACGAGATCTAGTAAGTAGTTTTTTTTTAATACGTCATAAAAATAAAAAAATAAAATTTTTTCATCAAACCCATACGTGTGGGGTATCTATGGATAGGTCTTCAAAAATGATATTTAGGTTTCTAATATCATTTTTTTCTAAACTGAATAGTTTGCGCGAGAGACACTTCCAAAGTGAAAAAATGTGTGTCCCCCCCCCTGTAACTTCTAAAATAACAGAATGAAAAATCTAAAAAAAATATATGATATACATTGCCATGCAAACTTCCACCGAAAATTGGTTCGAACGAGATCTAGTAAGTAGTTTTTTTTTAATACGTCATAAAAATTTAAAAAAAAAATTTTTTTCATCAAACCCATACGTGTGGGGTATCTATGGATAGGTCTTCAAAAATGATATTTAGGTTTCTAATATCATTTTTTTCTAAACTGAATAGTTTGCGCGAGAGACACTTCCAAAGTGAAAAAATGTGTGTCCCCCCCCCTGTAACTTCTAAAATAACAGAATGAAAAATCTAAAAAAAATATATGATATACATTACCATGCAAACTTCCACCGAAAATTGGTTTGAACGAGATCTAGTGAATAGTTTTTTTTTAATACGTCAATAAATTAAAAAAAAAAATTTTTCATCAAACCCATACGTGTGGGGTATCTATGGATATGTCTTCAAAAATGATATTTAGGTTCCTAACATCATTTTTTTCTAAACTGAATAGTTTGCGCGAGAGACAGTTCCAAAGTGGTAAAATGTGTGTCCAAAGTGGTAAAATGTTGAACAAGATCTAGCAAGTAGATTTTTTTTTAATACGTCTTAAATGGTACGAAACCCTTCATGCGCGAGTCCGACTCGCACTTGGCCGCTTTTTTGACGTTACCTTGTTCCAATTCCTGTTATCAGTGTCAATATTCCAATAACACGTATACTTACGATGGGTTGCTTTTAATTTCAGAGACATCATGCGCCCACTACGAGTCGAGGTTCATCGACTCCCGTCCTTCATCTCATAGAATGACAGCTTGTTGCTTCCGTCCACTAGTTTTTAAGTATTACTCGTACATCACAGCCAGAGAGATTCAACGTTGATCATAGGGAGTATTTTACTGGTAACATTGGAATTAAGTCGACAGACCATGTATAGTAAGAAAAGACATTGGATTGCGGAATTAGACGAGGGCGAGGCAGCAATTTATATAACGCATTAAGTAACTCGATGTCTCCTTCTGTTACTTTTTGAGTCAAATAGTCTTTTATAAGCCTAAACCTATCTTGATAGAATTGTAAATATGTTTTGGTTAGAGGCCCGTGTCGATCGTAAACCGTAATACAACTTTTACTGGAAGAGATGCCTTAAAGGGATAAGTTCGCCGTTGTACTAATGGCGATTAATTTTTTTCATTGTTGTACATACAGGGTTTTGCTACTACTACTACTTTTCCCAGCAAGGAAAGAGAAAAAAAAATCACGGTGGAAGGACACATCCATGAAGAAATCAAATTCATAAAGTTGCCTTGTAATTTTGCGCAGCGGTGTACATTAATATGTGGACATACATATATATTTTTGGCAAATCAGTCGCATCGATATATTGGAATGTGACTTATTTAATTCGATTTCCAATTATTTACACAAGATTAAATGCTAGTTGTCAAAGATATCACCTCCTCAAGGTCGAGCCTGACGCTGGCATACCAATATTACAGACAAAATGTTTTAAACATATTATGTACTAATATTACTTTTCAGTATGATATACAAAAAAGTAAATAAGTTACATATTAGGTATATTTATTTCATATTGTACAGTCTGGAGCAGAAGTAGCTATGCAGGTGAGGTGGTCAAAACGATCTAAAAACTGCTTACTCCAGGCAAAGAAAATGTATTGGAATAGAAAGCTGACCTGATAGCCACGGTGAATAATAGGAGCCTTTTCTGTTCATTTTAGGTATAGTTAATCCTTTCAAGTAAAATTTTTTCGTCACTAATGGCGACATGCTTCGAAACCATCGGAGGTGCACGGCGTGCAGCCGACGCGAGCACTTAAGCCTGAGGAAGGAGCCCCGATGGGCTGGAAACATGTCGCCAATACCGACGAAAAAAGTCAAGTGAGTGTAGCCGTGATATGTATTATGTAAATATTTTAGAAGATGTCTCACGAAACTTTAATGTCAATTAAAATTAAAATTGTAAGAAATATCGATAGTTTATCGATATGACTTTATCGACAAGGCCATATCAACCTGGTTACACATTGTTAGTTGTACATTAAAACCAATTGGTTACGGTGACAGCTGGCTTTCGCTACATCTATTGAATCTAATATCTCTATGCACAAAATGTATGGAGCTGTACAGTGCCATCTCGTTTACCTGTCAAATTCGAAGCACGACAGCTTACTCAATGTATCTTTGCTCCAGGAACAATATCGTTATTCTTTGATCGTTTTGGGCATCTCGCCTCGCCCGCTTAGTGCTTACCAACTTCTGTTGCTGACTACAGTGACTATAACTATATATACTCCTTTAAAAGTACATGACTGCTCAAAGCTTTTGCAATAATTTTATAAGAATTCCTACAGAACTGTTTTCTAAGACTCGATTCGTGTTCGTTGTATTGTACTTACGATAGATCTCGTTTTTATGCGATGTTTATTTTTATTTTATATGTATACAAATTGTTCTTTTTGATAGAAAATAAAATATTTAATATAAGCTGTATTTTTATTCGATTGATTGACACATTTTTAAGGTTCCGTACTAAAAAGGCATAAAAGAAACCCGTATGGTGCGACTATCCGTCCGTCCATCTTGTCTGTCACATCGCTAAAGGCCATAGTCGGGTTCCCATAGTAAGTCGGCCCTTAAATGAATTTGACTCAGGGATTTTTTTGTGAGTACCTCATATGGTGAAGGATATTTATAGCAGAGTCAAATTGATTTAAGGGCCGACTTACTATGGAAACCCGACAATGGCCTTTCTTAAGAACCACTTAAGGTATCGATTTGGACTATTTGGAGTAGTTCTGAACAAAGCCATCACGAACACATTGAAAGTACCCCATATTAGGTTTAGAATGAATTGATTAATGATTAACTAAGGTTTCGATTTTGATGAGATACAGAAAATGGAATGGGTAATGGTAAGTGTCTTTACTGTTTGCATTTGTGAATTGGCTACTTGACTGTTTTTTGTAAATAATGTCAAACGATCTTGATTTTCCTGAGGATCAAATGTCTATATAGGACTCATGGCATTTAAGCAACACAAAGGTCAGAAATGAGTGTTAAAGTCTGACGCTCGCACTCGACGATTGAAACGCCTCTAACAAAATGATAAGGTGCTGTGACGTCACATCATATAAGTTTGTCCTAAATGTAAGGAAGATCAAGGAAATTGCCATTTTGACCCTGAAATATTGCGTTTATGTGTATAGTTGTCATACAATTTATTTTTCAATAAAATGTAAGGAATCGAATGGTACCATTTTCTTTTCTATTTTTGAAAGACAAAAAAATATTTTTTTTTGAGATTTAGGAGCCTTGTATTTTTTTATAATCTCAATATAATTTTTTAAATTCCACATTTTTATAATGGATGGCTCATTTTCTATCCATTTAACTAAATTTTGTTATAATATTCAACATGTGTCAAGTACCCAATTGTATATCGCTGTGTAAGAATCTTCCGACTCTCCTACAAGAAATTAGAATTGCAGCTTTCTGCATTACGACTGTAATATTTTCGTGATTGTAGCATGCAGTGGCGTAGCTAGCATGGGTGGCACCCGGTGCGGAAATTCTGGGTGTTACCCCAAATATCAATCAAAATTGTAAAAAAATATATATATAAAAACTAATGATTTACGCTCAATATTCCATAGCTCAGAATTTACTCCATCGCTGTCATTTTCGATTCCATGAACTCTCTCAATAGTGCTTTACACCCTGGCGGGTGTTGCCTCTGCGTGCGTTCTATGTAGGGCTTGCAATTCAAATATTCGAATTTGTCGAATATTCGACCTGTTTTGATATTCGAATATTCGACCGAATATTAGATTTTTTTTTATGACACGAAAAAAAAATCACCTGTATAATTACAGTTTCTGCGTGTTTTGCCGAGTATTTACAGGGAATGGGGAACGGTAGAGGTAATGGACGAGAAAGTTAATTAAACTTAACTTTTCCCTTCAATGAAACTGGTATTTTAAAAAAAGCTGAAATCTTGTATACGTATTTAAATCGGGTGACAATGCAATATTATGGTACCATTGAGCTGATCTGATGATGGAGACAGGAGGTGGCCATAGGAACTCTGTGATAAAACAACGCAACCTAATTGTGTTTGGGGGTTTTTAGAATTGTCTCTATGAGTATTAGTTGCCTGTGCAAAGATAAGTACAGTCAGCGATAAAACCTTGTACCAAAAATGAAATTTTTGACAAAAAATTATATGACGACCTGTCTTAGTATGAACTGTCCAATTTCAATGATTGTCAATCGGGATTCCTAATTTTTTTTTTATTGCTTACTGATTCTATAACCGTTCTTTTATAATCAATCAATGGGTCTCATTACTTTTCTTCGATAAAAATGCATATGCATTATTTTCTTTTTATTTAGATTTATCGTTAAATTATTTGTACTTATTTTTTTTAATTTAATGCTATTTGTAAAACTGTCACTCAAAAAGAACATAGACTTTTTTTTGTAAAAGCTAGTTTTTGCAGTGTTACTTGTCACTTTTTGACATCTATCAATAAGGATATTTGGACTGGGTCCCATAGGGAGCGTGCATGAACTGTAGGAGGCAGCACAGGAGCCGTCAGATTTTTGGCGCGAGGCGTAAATGTGATGTTTATGGTTCCGATGTAGCCCACAAGATGGCAGAACCAACTATGCACAAGCAAACACGTGACGTGTAAATGTACATGTTTATGGTTCCGATTCAGGCCACAAGATGGCAGACCCTCCAACGCGCACGGTCCCTATAGTGGCAACATTGGCGTTCATCAAAAAGGCGTTTTGCACTTAGTAAAATTAACTGGTTTTAACACTGAAACTAGGCGAAATGTAAAAAAAAAAAATGCTCAGGGATAATACTGTCAAAATCTCTCGTGTTCCTTGTGGGCACGTTGTATATTATTTCCTTAATGGCGGTTTTGCAAACTGTCATAGTTTTACGAATTTTTATAGGTGTCACTAGTGCCAACCCTAAGAATTGCTCGAAGCAATGCAGAGCCGGACGGAGTCGAGAATGTCCGAAAGGAGGAGTGTCGCCCCGCCGGCACAGACCAATCCGGCATTCAGCCATGATTGAAAATTCTGTATAAATAGTTTGAACAGCTATTAAATGAATCAAATAAATATGTTTTAAGATAAACAATAAAAAGAAATAATTAATAATATTTTATATTATTTAATATTTTAAAAGTAAAACTCATTTATACCTACTTGGTTTGTATGAATTAGTGGCAAAAAAAAGGTATAACTCCCTTGGCAGTTATGCCTTTTTTTCACAATCCATAACTCCCGAGGGAACAATACATGCCTTAGTCCTTCAGTATATCCGCATGAAATAAGCATTTGAATAAGAAATAAGCACATGAAATAAAATTTTCGAGCAAGATGGAAAATGTTAAAACACTTCCACATACATATTTCGATTTGACGAGGATGATATAAAGTGACATCTAACGGCTCTATTGAAAGCCACAAATCACTTCACATTCACTTATATAAACTATTGTCTCACTTTCGTTTAACACGTCATGATTCGCACTTTATATTTACAAAAAGTCACTCACGTGTTCAATTTGCAGAAGCCCCTCAGCAACTAATTAATACTTTAGATCTGAGTTTTTCTCCATGGTTCCATTCCAGACCACATAGCCATTCTGGTCAGGGATAGGGCGTCAATCATGGCGACTCGGAGCTAATTTGGTTAATATTTCTTCAGACTCTGTAGGATGCAATTGTTTCAAAATGGGCAAAATTTAATTCTATTGACACCGTATTGGGCCAGGTTTGAAGGTAGCCTCCGTAAGCTCTAGGAGTCGAGGCCCGGTCAGATGTCCGTCGCAATTCCTCTCGGAGGGGCCCCGGAGGCAGGTGAGCGCACAGGGGCCGGGAGCCAGCCCCAGTGCCCCGGGTGCGGTGCAACAAGTTCCTCCCGGGGCTGTGACTAGTTGCGGTCCTGGGTGGGCAGCCCCCACAGCTTGAGGTTGCCGGCGTCCCTCTTCCTCTCCGGCGGCTCCTTGTCCTCGCAGGCGAAGGCGGCCAGGTACCGGCCCGGGTGCCACGACACCGTGAACGTGGCCGCGGACACCGGGATCTCGGCTACTTTCTCTCCTGTGGATTCAAGTCAGCATTAGTAACAGTTCACAACATTATCACTCGGCACCATTTGGGCCTTTGTAGAATTGCTAGGACAGTAACTAAAAATTCATAAGAGCTGACGAACGCGCTACGCTCGTACCGTATGGCGACCTTTTTCTGCTTTGAACCGAAAAGAACTTGCGAACGGAAAACCTGCCGAGCAGGTTGGTGGCAATGAACGTGTCAACGTTGTTCACTGCGTCGCGGGCACTTCTCTCGATATTTTTATGTGTCCTTGGGGTCCAAAAGGTTAAGGTTTGTAAGCTTGAATAGTAGAATATACCTGTCTCCGTGTCTCCGATGTCTATAACGTGGTCCTCGCTGGCCGACGCCAGCAGGCGCCCGTCGAAGCTGAACGACAGCGTGCGCACCGGCCACTCCAACCTGGACGAGCACCAAATGTTACGTGATCACCATCAAGATAGTTACGAAATTACTTGTGTGGGATCGTAAACATACTTCTTTAGGCGCAAATTATATATAGACGACGCAAAGTGAAAGCGCGGCACAAGACAGGCATGATGCCGCTTCGAAACGTTTTCGTACATAATGTAGGAAGGCGATGTGTCATGAACCGTGAATTATACTCGAGCGTTTCCGATCCCCACCCTCTATTGCGCGGATGCCCTGGCGATAAGCTGGGGCTGTCGGAGGGCGCTGTGGTGAAATGTTCGTGGTCCCGGCGCGCCCTCATGAACGGCAAAGAGGATGAACTCTCACTAGGAGGGGGAAAGGAGCGGCGAATCCCACACACCGTGCGTAAGTGCAATCCCACTTCGTAAAAAAGGGGGTACACTCTGTACTCCCAATAATAAAGTTTCAACAACAAAACCATATTTTTACCTGGAAAATACTCTAAGCGCAGCCAATTCTTGCGCATCCCACAGCGAAACCAACGCGTCAGCCGACCCCGTCGCAAAGTACCGCCCCGTCGGATCATGCTCAATACATATACACGTGCCCGGGTGCGCCTTCAACACGGTCTGCAGCTCGAGTCCCGGGTAGGACAGGATGTGCACGCAGCCCAGTCCGTTGGTCAGGTAGAACAGGTCCGAGCTGTTGTTCCACGAGATCTCGTTCACTTCGAAGTGGAATTGTTCTTCCGTCACCTGGAATGTTGTGAAGATGTAGACCATAAACTAGTATGTCGCATGTTGATGGAACATGTTGAAAGCTAGATTCCGTCAAAGTTAACTTTGCACCGATTTGAACAGAAATTTCGTAAAGTTATGTGACACAGGTATGCCAGCCTTTAGTAGAATATTCTTCGATTTAGTTGGCCCCTTCATTATGCACTATAATAATTATGTGTGGTTATATTTGAACACTGCGGTGCGATCTCACCAAACATGTCGAAGCGCCCGCTCACTACAAGGCCACGGCAGCCGTCGCTACTGCATTTATAAACAACTTTGAAATTGATACCGACCGCGGCACAGAATTTATTTCATCTACGATACATGAAGTATGTGATCTCTTCAAAATTACACATTTAACCTCACCTGCCTATCATCATCCAACTATAGGTGCACTAACATCCAACTAACAAAATTGGAGGACATGGTTTTCTTACTGATGTTTGCTTTTACTACTCTACTGTTCATGCCGAAAGCAAATACAGCAAATACATTTGAACTTGTTTTTGGAAAAATATGTAATATACCGACAAATTGGAGAGATACATTAGATCCTTTGTACAACCATAATGATTACCAACATGAACTGAAATACAGGTTAAAAAAGTCACAATTAATGCTAAGAATAGTATACAATAATATACATATTATTATATAAAAATAAGGAGTTAAGAAAAGCACGCTACGACACTTATTTAATGTACAGTTGTGTGCAATATAATAGCAATCAATAAGATTATATTGATATAAGATCAATTATATTGGTTATTTTTTTATAATTCTTCTGAACTACTTGACATTATTTCAAAATTAATCGTAACCTTTTCTTAATATTGGATGTAAAATAAAAACATGAAAACCGGCATTTTTTCCAACTCACAGAAATTCTTGTAAAAACGTGAAACCCTACGAAAAAAATACAAGTGTGTACTATAATTGTAATTTTGTATTTCCAATCAAAGTATAACATCTAAACCCATGATATCCAGAAAAAAAAAAACTTTTCTATAAGAGGATCATCGTCGCAGAGTGTACAAGTGGTCCGTCATTAGGACTTGGTAATTATTTTTTTGACCAATACTTGGTTTTGCTGAAGAATGATGGAACTAGAACACTTTGAGACGAAGATCGTCTTACAGAAAAGTTTTTGACCTGGGTTTAGGTGGAAAGCTTTGATTGGAAATAATAGGCAAGAAACAAAATTACAATTATAGGTGGTACAAAACTGTATTTTTATATAGGGTCGTCGCCTTCGTAAGATTTCCGATTTAGACACAATTTTTATGGCTTATCACGGGTATGTCGAATCAACCTTAAGATATGGTCTAGTTCTTTGGGGCAATTCTACAGACATCGATAGGACATTTATAGCCCAAAAGAAATGCCCAAGGACAATGTGTGGCATCCCTACAAGAGAGTCATGTAAACCTTTAAAAAATATGCAATTAATCCGTAATCCATACGGCCACAAAAAATATATATTCCACCATTATACATTTATTACGTACAAAAAATATTATTACACGAGTAAATACTTATTTTGTAATTATATAAAGAAAATGACAAATAATACGTATTCCGCTAAAAAACTTATTTAATTATTTGGCTGAATGGAACTATCATTGCCATGCCATGTCACTTCTCGATAATTATTCAAAAATGAAAGCAGCCGACAGCGAGGCACGGGACGTGGCTCCCAACCTGCGGCTGCCCGAGGAGCAACGAGGCCTGACCAGCAGAATAGGTGTAGGTCCCAATTCTATTCTAACAGAGCTAGGAACAATGGGATACGCAATCTACAGCAAGTACATGTGATGACGGATAGTAACGTGTCGAAATGTCACGAAAATCCGTTTTTACGTGATTTAAGAATATATTTTAATTAACAGCAATAAGAAATATAGCTATGTAGAAATATCTTTTGGTGACGGTATTTCGACTCATTATTAAATTGACACGGGTTTTACCATATGTGCTATAAAATATAAGTACATACATAATCAGAATATTCCAATCTATAACGATAATGTAGTAGGCAGCGGATTGGGCGGCAAAGTCCAACCTATCGGATATGTTTACTTAAACCTTAATTAACAACATTTCATATTTCTGACCCTGTAATTTTATTGCTTCTCTACATTTTAATTGAAACGAGGAATACGCTGATAGTTATTTTGTTTCAATAGGACTTGTATTTAATTTATAATCTCGTCTCGATCTCGTCTTGTCTCGATCGAAAAAGAAACTCATTGACAACGAAGGAAGACGTTCTCATTGTCAATGTTTTAAACTGGTCCGTTGTTGTTTTAAAACAATTTTGATAAAGTATCAGATTTCTACGATGGTTTTTGATAAAATAACGGATAGGTGCTGATACGTGAATACGATGGCTTTCATACGGACACGACGGACCGACGGACGACGGCCCTTGGGGCCCACGCGGTGCCGATGTTGTCCTTCGTCTGAGTTGTCACTCACCACTTTGTAGGTGCGCGTGTCGATGAAGGAGACGAGGCGTCCTTGTTGCCGACGGCGATGGGGCCCACGCGGTGCCGATGTTGTCCTTCGTCTGTGTTGTCACTCACCACTTTGTAGGTGCGCGTGTCGATGAAGGAGACGAGGCGTCCTTGTTGCCGACGGCGATGGGGCCCACGCGGTGCCGATGTTGTCCTTCGTCTGTGTTGTCACTCACCACTTTGTAGGTGCGCGTGTCGATGAAGGAGACGAGGCGTCCTTGTTGCCGACGGCGATGGGGCCCACGCGGTGCCGATGTTGTCCTTAGTCTGTCGCGTCACTCACCACTTTATAAGTGCGCGTGTCGATAAACGACACGAGGTCCTCCTTGTTGCCGACGGCGATGGCGGCGCCATTGGGGGCCCACGCGATATTTATGTTCTCTCCTTTAGTCGGGATCACTGCAGCACATTTGCGGGATCTGCGGAATGGGTTAGTTTTAAAATCTTGCAAAAACATTACAAGTCCAACCTTAGTACAATTGAGTTCGATAACACCTTTACGAGTCAACATTCCAAAAATATATTGACATGCCTCTGAGTCACTGACAATAAGGTTGTGTAAATATATTTACACGCCTCTGAGTCACTGACAATAAGGTTGTGTAAATATATTTACACGACTCTGAGTCACTGACAATAAGGTTGTGTAAACATATTTACACGCCTCTGAGTCACTGACAATAAGGTTGTGTAAATATATTTACACGCCTCTGAGTCACTGACAATAAGGTTGTGTAAATATATTTACACGCCTCTGAGTCACTGACAATAAGGTTGTGTAAATATATTTACACGCCTCTGAGTCACTGACAATAAGGTTGTGTAAATATATTTACACGCCTCTGAGTCACTGACAATAAGGTTGTGTAAATATATTTACACGACTCTTGAGTCACTGACAATAAGGTTGTGTAAACATATTTACACGCCTCTGAGTCACTGACAATAAGGTTGTGTAAATATATTTACACGCCTCTGAGTCACTGACAATAAGGTTGTGTAAATATATTTACACGCCTCTGAGTCACTGACAATAAGGTTGTGTAAATATATTTACACGCCTCTGAGTCACTGACAATAAGGTTGTGTAAATATATTTACACGCCTCCGAGTCACTGACAATAAGGTTGTGTAAATATATTTACACGCCTCTGAGTCACTGACAATAAGGTTGTGTAAATATATTTACACGCCTCCGAGTCACTGACAATAAGGTTGTGTAAATATATTTACACGCCTCTGAGTCACTGACAATAAGGTTGTGTAAATATATTTACACGCCTCTGAGTCACTGACAATAAGGTTGTGTAAATATATTTACACGACTCTGAGTCACTGACAATAAGGTTGTGTAAATATATTTACACGACTCTGAGTCACTGACAATAAGGTTGTGTAAATATATTTACACGCCTCCGAGTCACTTACAATGCCAATAAAAATAGCCTTTATTTACAGTACAAAGAACACATTATCTCTCTATTATCTCCCATCATTTGTATTCTTTGTCTGCTTGCCCTTCAGCAAAGGCCTCCTCCAACCTTCTCCACTCTCTCCGATCTATTGCCACTCTGCTCCAGGTACGGCCAGCTACCTGCGCGATGTCATCGTCCCATCTCATTAGAGGTCTCTTCGCCCCTCTCTCTCCCTCTCTTGGGTACTATTGGGTGACTCGCTTGCTCCATTTGTCTGTGCCTATAGTAACCGGAACTCTATTTTCAACTCATACGCTTACTCTGGTTATAATATTAGCTGAAAATCGTTGAGCATTAGACTTTTTGTTTGCCGCGATATCTATTGTCGAGTAACAATATTAAGAGTTCCGCTACTCGATGCTAGATGTCGACTGCGAAAATATTAAGCATTTCGGTACCAAAACTGATGGATGGAGTAAGCATTCTATTACTTCTTATTTCTGTATGGTCTCGGATGATATGGCCAGCCCACTTCCATTTGAGTCTCCTAATTTTTGTGGCACTGTCTTGGACTTTCATCCTATTCCTAATTAGGGTGTTTCGTAGCCGGTCAGTCTTACGTACACCTATCATGCTCCTTTCCAATAAGGTTGTGTAAATATATTTACACGCCTCTAACTCACTAAAAATGACAATAAATAAATAAATATTATAGGACATTATTACACGAATTGACTAAGTCCCACAGTAAGCTCAATAAGGCTTGTATTGAAGGTACTTAGACAACGATATATATAATATATAAATATTAATAAAACCTACGGCGACAACGCCGTCCTCGAAACGTCGGAGGTAAATTTGAAACTTAATACGCGATTAAGTCCCGTTTGTGTTAGTTAATAATGTGTAAAATTCGTGAAAATTTAAATCAATATTAATAAATACTTAAATACATAGAAAACACCCATGACTCAGGAACAAATATCCATGCTCATCACACGAACAAATGCCCTTACCAGGATTTGAACCCGGGACCATCAGCTTTGTAGGCAGGGTCACTACCCACTAGGCCAAACCGGTCGTCAAATAAGGTTGTGTATGTGTAGATATATTTACACGCCTCTGAGTCACTGACAATGGCAATAAGGTTGTATAAATATCAGTGGCGGATCATTCAAAGAACTCGATTCCCACCGGCTTGTCTAATTTAAGCCCTTGAGTACTTTCATGATCGGTTCATGGAGAAAAGCAAAGCAAAATTAGCTCCGGGTTCCCTGCGAATATTTGTGACACGCCGCGACTGATAAATATATTTACACGCCTCTGAGTTCCTGACAATGACAATAAGGTTGTGAAAATATATATTTGGGACGTTGACTTGTATGTATGTGAACTTCACCATACAGATGATATTAAACATATTGGAGCTGCCAAGACGCTCACAAGTATATTAAGTCTCTATTGCTGAAACAAGAATGTATATTTAGAAATTTTTGAGCACATTGGAAACTGCAATGTATCTGATGTAGACATTACACATTAAAAAAGTCAAATCCAATTTATGACTAGTTTAAAATGTCTTGCTATTAAGTATTAGTCTAGCCAGATCAAACAATAAGGCTGTTGTCTAGAAATTTGAGAATATGTATGTGCAGTGTAAAGCACATGGTGGGGGAAATACAAGAAACAACAATACACAGCGGGAACAGGGAAAAATGTCAACTTTTATGGGACAAATTTTTCATAATTTTTGACGCCTGCCAATGGGGAATGGATGAAAATATTAAATGTGCCTGATTATTTTTCTGGTCGTAGGAATAACCATTTCTAGTTACAGAAAAAAGTTACAGATTTTTTGGTTGCGTCATACATTTTATAAAAATAAAAACATTTTGCTTCACCGCACGTCCGGCCCATTACGGCTGTTAAGAGAACTTTCTAAGTCTTAAAAAGTTATCGCTATTTGAATCTGTGGAGCGCATGACATTGACAGTTGATTGACAGCTTGTCATTGTTCTCGCGGAATTCATAACCTTTTGTGCTCTCATTTGGTGAACTGGTTTCTTTGTATTTATGTGATTATTACGACTCGCTTCCCCACCCGGACCTCTGATTTTGCCTGCTCCAACGACGACCTACACTTTTGAACCCCGGACGACTGCACTGCAACTGAAACTGGACTATTAGTTTGGTACCGTGTTCATCACCATGAATACAAACACTTATAAACTATATAAAGATCCTAAAACATGCTTTATACCAACGTGCTCCAAGACTGATCTGAAAAACCCGGATTTGAAGTTTTTTACTGTAAGAAAAGAGCTGAAACAACGTTGGTGTCAATTGGTTGGCAGGAACTGTCCAAACCGAGCACTGTTTTGCTGTGCGGACCACTTAAATGTTAGTTACCTTGTTTTGTTTACCATTCTGTAAAAAAATGAATTACCCCCCATGTTAGTTTTGATGATATGGCATTTTTTTAAATTGTGGAATAATGGATGGAATAATTTATGGTAAGCTGGTAAAAAACAATTTTATTAATACATTACATTAATGTGGATGCTGCTATGTCATGTTTAAACCCTTTGTCATATCAATGAATTTTCACTTTGTATTAAAATAACATGTGGTATTTGTCAGTACATGGTGAACAAAAACACTATGAGGAAACTGGGCTGATCAAAACAATGCCTAGTTTCCTCCAGTTAAAAAAATGTGTGCCTATGCCAATACTTAATGTTATATTGCCCAGCAGACCCCAGGCTCCATAAGTGAGCTACAGCAAATACTGGGGAACATTTGGAAGATTATGACAACTGTTAGTTTAATGTTTTCTAATATTTTTACAGTTTGAAGAAGATTTGGAAAATTATGGACAATGGATCTCTGGTGCAAAGCCAAGACTGAAAATAAATGCCATACTTAAGAATTTTTCAAAAAAACCATTAAGTGCAATCAATAAGAATATTGAAGATCTTAATCGGCCATCAACTTCAAGTGCTGCTGACAATGCTGGCATGCAGGTCTCTGACAGTGTAAATATTCACAATAGTGTTGCGCACATAAATGTATTAATATTATTGGGTATAGTTAATCTGACACACTGAATTTAAATTCCAACTTTACTTTGCTACCTGTGCTAATTATTTATTTTTTTAAATTTTTCTTAAATCACTAATTTACAAGTTCTAATGTATGGTAACGTAGTATTGTTAAATAAGCACTTGACCTGCTCTAGCACGTGATTGGCGCGACAGTATCTCGCGCCGAGATAGACTACCCGCCCCTCTTAAATTAACATAGAAAAAGACGGGTAGTCTATCTCGCTGCGAGATACTGTAGCGCCAGTCATGTGCTAGGCCTACTGAAAAAGTATAGGTAAAAATTACTAGTGGTCTTTGTGCATGAAGATGTATTTATAGAACACAGGAATGGATATAATGTCAAATATTTATATACAAATGCACCTACTACAACTTGTGTGGCTTTAATAATTTGAATTTAATAAATGCACACTTTCCTTACCTAAAAATAAACTTTTACCTGTTTCTGTGATTGTTAAATTGTAGGGTCACAAGTTGCATTATATTTTGTTTATTTATTCTTTGCATTTTTGTTTCAGATAGATGCAGCTATACAGTGTGATAAAAGAATAGGTGTTTCAAACAAGTTTGTTTTGGCCCAGCCGAAGACTCAAACCATAGCTACTCAATTCCGTGGGCGAAAAATAAAAGAAAGTGTGATGCCATCACGAATGATGCAACTACCGAACACTGAGAAGAGTCCCAATCAATCACCATCCTTGTTTGGGACATCCAACTTCGACTCGTCTTCGAGTGCTCAACAAGAGGATATTGAAAAACGTGGCAGGGAGCACCTACTAAAAATTATTACTAACAAACCCAAAATGTTTTTAGGTCTGCCAAAAAGCTTTTGGTGGATTATTAATTTCATTGCCCAGGAGTGCTCTTGTTTGGCATTTCATATTATCATATGTCTATTTAAATTAAAAAACAATGACTCTTTTGCTAGGATGAGTGAAGAATTTCAAATGGCCAGGTCAACCATACATTTAGTGTTTGAAATAGTTTTGTCCACATACTTTCAAAATTGTATATATTTACCACCACTATCAGAAATAAAAATTTTTTTACCATTAGCATTTAAAATCAGATATTCGAATGTACAGTGTATTATAGACTGTTTCGAGATTCAAATAGAAAAACCCAGCGATCCAGAGAAGCAGGCGCAGACTTGGTCGCAGTACAAATCATGCAACACAATGAAATATTTGATTGGCTGCACACCCGCTGGATACATTTCATTCATCTCACAGGGTTATGGGGGACGTACATCTGATAAAGCCATCACGAAGAACAGTTGCTTTGTTGATGTACTTCCCCTAAATGCAGTAATCATGGCCGATCGTGGTTTTAAGGAGATTGAATCACTCTTAATCACAAAAAATGGAAAACTCTTAAGACCTCCTAGTGTCTTCGCCAATCAAAAAATGACAAAAAAAGACGTAATTAAAACTAAGGTGATTGCCAGTTTGAGGGTGCACGTTGAGCGTGTAATTAGGAGATTACGGGAATTCCATATGTTAAAACCCCACTCTGTGGTTAATAACAAACATTTAAAATATTTGGACGACCTGGTCATTATAGCTTGCGGATTAAGTAATCTTCAGAATCCAATAATAAAAGACGTTTGATGATATTATGTTGTTTTATTTTATCATATACCATAGGTAACCTCGAGTAGTAGGCAGGTAAGTCCAGTTCCTAGGCCATATATGTAGAGGGTAAGGCCAAATTAGCCTCCAAAAAGCTTTGGGGTGCTAGATAGATTTATAAATGAGACAGTATTTCACACCGGCCCACAGCTTTATAAGCGCCCCCACATGGAATACTGTTCTCATCTATGGCCAGGGGCACCCCAGTACTAGCTTCTCCCTCCGGATCGCATCCCAAGTGAAGTCGGCTGCCTGCGTATTTCAGATTGGCTCGACTCCTTGGCACTGCATATAGGTGTAGCCTCGTTCTAAATGGAACATCACAACATAGTATTTGCTTGTTATTCTTTGTTCAGGAACAACTTTAGCTCTCACATCACAAAGATTCCCAGTCCGCTTTGTTTCAACATATCCAATAGCAGTCTCAACATATGATTCTCTTGAAGACCTTAAACAAACAAACAATTAAGTACTTTCTCCTTTTATAACAAAATAGGATTAATGTTACCAATTTAAAGGAACCACAGACACTTTAAAGCAAATTTAAATATGTGATTACTTTGCTACAAAATGAAAAATGTCCAAAATTTATATTGTTTTAATTTGAAACATTTTATGAAAAATGACCCAGGTCCCGCGTGTTAATTTTTCGCTTGCCAGGTCAATATCAAGATAAAGCGCGGTAATGAGATAGGGGTTAGGTTGATACTTACGACAAAGTTTTGGCATCTCTTATTTCACCGGCATTATGTTTGTCGCTATTCTTCATAAACTCCATAAGCATATATGGGTCTACTATTGGCAAATTAGATGAGTTTGCTCTAACAAAAGCAGCGGTATCCATGTTTGCAGAATTCAAATGCCAGGGGTCGTCGAAATTGCTATCAAAATCAGGTCCGGGGTTCAAAAGCGAAGGTCGTCGTTGGAGCAGGCAAAATCAGAGGTCCGGGTGGGGAAGCGAGTCGTAATAATCACATAAATACAAAGAAACCAGTTCACCAGATGAGAGCACAAAAGGTTATGAATTCCGCGAGAACAATGACAAGCTGTCAATCAACTGTCAATGTCATGCGCTCCACAGATTCAAATAGCGATAACTTTTTAAGACTTAGAAAGTTCTCTTAACAGCCGTAATGGGCCGGACGTGCGGTGAAGCAAAATGTTTTTATTTTTATAAAATGTATGACGCAACCAAAAAATCTGTAACTTTTTTCTGTAACTAGAAATGGTTATTCCTATGACCAGAAAAATAATCAGGCACATTTAATATTTTCATCCATTCCCCATTAACTAGCATATAACTAATGTGTCCTGTAGTCCCCCCTACATAGATATATGAGATTCAATAGATGCAGAAGAAGCCAGCAGTCTCCGTAACCACTTGGTTTCTATGTACGATTAACAATATAAAGTCATATCGATAAACTATCGACATTTCTTACAATTTTAATTTTACTTGAAAGGATCAGCTATCCCTAAAATGATCAAAAAACGCTTTTATTCTTTATTGTAGTTATCAGGTCACGATTTTATTTATCGTGCCTGACGATACATGAAGGGAATTTTCGATTTTTTTATTGAAATAAGTTTTCCGCAAGAATTGAGTTATTTAATATATTATGAAATATTTATTATCCATTAGCATATCTATGACGTTTATTTTTAGTGAAGATATCGAAACTTCAATAAATCCCTATTCCATTTCGCTGTTTAGCGCTTATCAATATATAACATGATTAAAATCGACCAGTCCACATACACATTTTATCCACCAAAATGGCTACAGCTCGAGTATTCAAATTTGTATGGGGGATTTTCCCTCCCAGCTGCACCACAGTCATGTGCTACAAAGTTTACTTGTTACGTTCACTAGGGGATCTGTGACGTTTACACAATAAAAATATGATTTGCGAAACTACCTGCAAGTCGACAATTCGTTGTCAAGTGCCGAGCGAGCAGCTGGGTCGCAAAGCATGCGATCATAATCTGTGTTTTATTTACCACCTTGTCATACAACAGAGCCAAGACGTCACAGGACCTAATGCTTTGCAGCACAATATCTACCACAATAAGTTACAATCGGCTACTCAAGTTACCTGGTGTCCCAGATGCGCACAGATTTATCCCCGCTGGCTGTGCTGAGCAGGTCCGGGTGTGATGCATGCCAGCACAGTTGGTCCACTGACCCTGTGTGTCCACGGAACACAAAATCTTGCACCTATAATCACAATAACAAAACACTCCAGTACAAAAGGAAATCTAAATATATAAAAGAAGAAACTGACTGACTGACTGACATATCAACGCACAGCCTAAACCGCTGGTTCTAGAGATTCCAAATTGGGCACGTAGGTTCTTTAGAAGCTAGACCTTCTGCACTAAGAAAGGATTTTTCAAAATTCACCCCCAAGGAGGTGAAATTGGGGTCCAAAGTTTGTTTGGGGAAACTAGATTAGTCAGACTATTTTATTCGAAACTTTACAAGAGTATTCCTAACGATAAATGAGTAAACACGTGTTTCAGGTTTTTTGAGAATTCAACCCCTAAAAGGAGGAAATATGGTGACAAAGTCTAAATATCAACATGGGTATTATTTCTATGGTTTATCAGGCCGCTGATTACGAAAATAACAACGATTGTAAAATCTAACGAGGTAGATGTGAAATACAAATCCCCTGTTGGGGTGCGATGGGGTTGAAATGACTAAATATCAATATGGGTGTCGTTTTATGGTTTTTTGGGACGTTATTTACGAAACTGGCATTGAATGATTTTAAAATGTAATATTGTGGACATGAAAAATGTTGAAAGTATTTTTGGCAAATTGCAATTCAATCAGTCCAGTAGTTTCGGAGCAAATCGGTGGTAACAGATGGATTGACAGACAGCCACACGTGATCCTATAAGGGTTCTATTTTAGCTTTTGAGGTATGGAACGAGACCCGCGTTCTCCTAATAAATATTTTAATTTGTATTCGGTGCCATCTCTATCATTGTCAATCGGTACCTAACCTATTAAGGCGAGTGTGGGCAGCACGGCGAGACGAGAGGAGGGAGTAGTCTTGCTTCGCGGTAGACCCTTAGATTTTGATGGATTGTGGTAGTGGCCTATTCTTTCTTTTTTCTTAGTAGGTTTACATTTCCTTAGTATGTATACCGTTAGTAGGTAGGGGTGATAGGTTAGTTCAGTTTGTTATTTATACTGTAGGTATTAGATAGCCTTTTTTCATGCATTATTTTTACTTATTTTCTTTTTTACTTATTATCTTCCCTTTGATTTCAAAAGGCTCCAGTTTCCCCTGAAGGTCTGTTTCGCGATGTCCATAAATAAGTCGCAGGGGGCAAACTCTCAAATTCGCCGGAGTAGACCTACGGCAAGACTGTTTCTCCTACGGCCAGTTCTATCTGGCGTGCTCTGTGTAAGTTTATGCATTTTTCAGAACATGATTCTAAATCTAATAATCGCGGACAAACATACATACCTACATGCTTTCATACAAACATACGGGTGAAACTAAGAACCTTTTGTTTTCCTTAGTACGCGGGCGAAGCCGCGGGAAAAAGCTAGTTCATGTTCAAATGGCTATGACTAAAAACATGGCTTGGCATTTGACATTGAGCAGTTAATTTACCAAGTACTAAATTCAGATAAAAATACAAGTCATACAACAGCTTCGGTGACAACATGCTTCGCGTTGTAAACAAACATAACCTACAAACATGTAGCAAGCTCACCAGTCGGTTCCGCTCGAGATTGAAGATGGCGACGGTCTTGTCGAAGGAACCCGAGGCGAGCTTGCGGCCGTCGCACGACCAGCCTACCGAGTGCACCTTGGACGAATGTGCGACGTATTCGCGGACCGCGTTATGCGACGCGAAGTACGCGCGTAACTCGGCCAACTCTTTTATAGGAGTTTGCTTCGGCTCCTTCATGATTGTGTTATGATATAAAAGTGTATTATCCTAAATTATAAAGCAACCACGTAAATAATTATAATCTGGTTTGCAAACGACCGGGCGGAGCACCCCGCCGAGCCGGTTTGACATTTGTTGTCCGATGTCCGATTCGATTGTCAATTTAGGGTTGCTACATCAAAAAAACATTACGGGTGCGTTCATTAATCCTTTGAACGCCAAGAACCCCTAAAGGCGTCGTTACTAGTCGTGCCACAAAGTAAATAGCGGCGGCGCGCGCCGGAGCAGAGAGTCCGCTCAGTACAAAGTGCCATTTTCGCCGCACGCAGACGTGACATTTACGCACAGACGTTACATTTACAGGCGTTCTCGGGCACTCTCGGGCAGAGGGCAGAGCTTAGTCGGGCTCAAGTCGGGCTGTGCGCGCGTTGCTCACTTGACGTGCCCGCCGCTACGTAGGTGCCTACTGTCATGTATGTACGTCAAAATGCAGTCTCTAAGGAATGTAAACATGATAAGATGTATGTATAAAACATAGACATACAATATAACCCTAGGACAGCTATAGGTGTCATGTCATGAATGACGTACGCAGCGTACGCTGTCAAAATAACCACACAAGGTTTACATTAGCTCGCTTGCGCCCGGGAGTTGCCGTTCGAGCATCGTTTGAGTGATGTTTGTGTTTATGACAAGCGTTCAAAGGGTTAAAAACCTGTTGCTTACTGAGAAAGGTTCGGTTTCTGCAGGTCTTCGTCCTTCCGTCCACGTGACCTACACATGCAACAGCGACTTAACCTTTATATACTTTTTAATATGCAACAAACGGCAGTAGTAAAGTTATTATAGTGGAATAAGAAATAAAACAACAAGAATAATTAAACTGTATTTATTTTTGACATAGACGCGTATTTAGCCCTCAGGTTAGTTTGACCCATATTTACGTCTCCAGACCTTGATCTGTGACATCAGGACGAGCAAGGGCGTGAGCCAAACCACCATCATGAACGCGCCGTGCGCCACCGACTCCTGAGACACAACAATGACCTTCCGTTATTGTTACTCATTCAACTATTATTACTTACTGCGTATTAATAGAACCGGCACAGGGAACAAGTATTGAGTTGTTGTTCTTTTGACAACAAACCATGGAAGCGGAGCGTGAATCTCGCGACCTAAACACGTTAGAAACGTAGTGATTGTATTATGCTCTTTGCACGTAAGCGCCGTGTATTCTACGGCGCTTACGACGTTTTGGTCGCATGGTACAGGTTGCGGTTGCGACAATTTCATTGTTTGGTATGGCTTCTCTATAGTACAGTCAGCATCAATAGTAGCGGATGAAACAACGCGCCAAAAGTATCTGATATTCCGGATAACTTTTCCAAATAAAGATAATTCTCTAAAATTTACTTTCAAAGTACTTATATCTTTTACTTTCTAAATTGTTCTAGATATAGAAACATCAACTTTGGTAGATACCTACTTTTGAAACCTTGTTTGTACCTAATACTAATAATAACTCAATGTTGTTAGTTGTTACTAACCAAAATAAATAAGTGTGACTCTAACGTTCTCAACGCCTAGGTAGGGTATGGCATACCCGTGACGGTTTCAGGAACTTTGTTAGAAAGGACAGGGAAAGATATTGTCCTTCCAAAGAGAATTTTAAATTCACGCCTTTTACTCCTGTAAAAGCGGGTTTGTCAGAGTGTACACCTTCCTGAATATAATCCCTATCGTCAGTTACTTAATTGTCACTGAATTGAAACCATCTGTTATAATCAAGGGCGTATTTAAAGATTTAATACCTTAGGCGTTAAAAGGTTTGCCACCCCTATAGCTCCTTAAAAATGACCGCAATGTAGATTTGGTTTCAAGCAATGAACTTCCAAGCATAGAAAGTTTCGGAGTAGGATTGGATTATTGGAAGAGGAATTGTTCGGCGCCAAACTTACTCCAAGCGTGTGCGGGTTCCGCGGCGGCAGGCTGATGCACATGGTGCACTGGTTCCACCTCCTCGCCGGCACCACGGTGCGGCTCGGAGCCCTGGCCGGCCCATTCAGGAGCGACAAACAATTTCGCAACATTCCCACTAAATTACTTTTATTTCTCAATAGATAGGTATACAAGACACACGGACACGGCCAATTGACTATCGTCACTATGACACGCGAAAGACAGTAACTGTCTTTCGCGTTCAACTGTTGAACTCGAAATTTAATTTTGAAATTATTTGGCAGTTACGACGAAGTAGGTGTAATCACGGACCAAAGAGCATATAATTACTACGTTTTATCACGGACGTACAACATGGTGTAATACATATTTCAACTACCTAGTTGGTTACTAAGTTCTGTTACTCGATTTGCAACCTCTTTATTTCCGTTAAAACAAATGCTACCGAAAAAATAAAAAGCGGCCAAGTTTGAACAGTATAATTCTTATAGTTTCGGAAAAAAGTGGCAGTGACATAAACGGACAGACAGACGGACATGACGAATCTATAAGGGTTCCGTTTTTTGCCATTTGGCTACGGAACCCTAATAAAACATTTCAATGTACTTGATGTCCCATAAGATATGTAATTTAGTCGTTCATCATTGATTGTATGTATAAGAGGGTATGTAAGTCTTTAACAAATCCGTGCTTTGAATTGCACAGCTAATGTAGATGGCGCTGTACGGCTCCGTAATTTTCATATTATACAGCGCTATCTACTTCAGCTGTCAAACTTGGGTCTACGATTTTCCACGTGTGTTGGAATAAAACAAGTTATTGTAAAAATAACATAATTTATAAAACACTTAACACTACAGCTAGCAGCTTAGGTAACAATTAACCTGGCTTCTGAAACTATATTATAGAATAGGTTATAAAGTCAAAAGTCTAAAAGCCTATAAATCTAAATTAAATCTAGTTATAAAGCCTTTTGACCGCCCAAGACGTCAACTGACGCGCGCGTTTCAGTGTAGGTAATATAGACCTTCACGTATTCCAATAAGGTTTACTATGGCGCGTTACATTTAATAGGCGTGGCGTTCAAAGGGTTAAGGGTTAATAGCAATACCAACGTAACACTGACAGTTTTCGGAATACGTATCAAAAATAATAATTTAATTCATTATTACGAATCGGGTTCGTACAATAGGTACTTACTATAGTCCGTTCTTAGCATTAGAAATAAGGTAAGAGATTTTGATGCGTATTTTTATTGTATTTAAATATTTATTAATTTATTTATTTAAACTTTATTGCACAAAATATACACAACAATGTACAAATAGCGGACTTAATGCCAAATGGCATTCTCTACCAGTCAACTATAGGGCCAAACAGTGATACCTAGAATTGGTGCAGAGAAAAAAAAAATATAAATCATAACACACCACAAACAACAATTATAAATCATATACATATACAATCAATTGGCGTTTTTGAATTAAAAGACATATTAAGATTTTTTTACCTTATTTCTAATGCTAAAAAAGCAAAGTATACAGCAGAGACGCCCTCCGCACTTACAGTTTATAATTCATTCGTTCCTACTCAATACACTGATTTTACACGTTTTTGCAGGTGATTCTCTATGTACAAAGTGTAAATAAAATGAGGATGTATCATGTCTTGCGTCCAACAATACGCCTTGGACAGACCATCCATCCATATCACATAGTCACTAGAATTGATCGAAACTAATCACTTTCGTTTCAGAATATTCTTCTGTTTTGTTCCGCAAGAAACTAGCTGTACTGTCCTGAATGGCGCTTATATCTGGAAGGCTTCTTTCAACGTATTTGCTGAATCGTTCTGGGTTATATAGGTGTCCTTGGTTCTGCGGGGTGCTTGCATTTCCTAGAGGTTTCCAGTTTAAGTATGTACTAGGTCTTTCTGGTTTCCTGTCTGTTATTCCAGAAAAGTCCATGGATTTGCATGGTTTTCCTTGTTTACTTGGATGAGCTTTGTTCTGTGAATCACTTGCATCTTCTAGGTATTTGCTGGGTTTTAGCCTTTCTGGTCTCCTCTCTTGCAAGATGTTCATTACTTCCGAAAGGGTCACTTCTACAGATTTCGTTCCTGGATACTTCTCCTTCTGTGAACGGCTTGCAATCTTTAAGTATATGCTGTGTCTTGATTGTTTTTCTGGGGTCATCTTTTGTGAAGCGCTTGCTTCTAAATGACTCCCATCCATTAGTCTGTATCGATTTCTTGGTTGCTCCTGGTTATTTGAGCCGTTATTAGCTTCTTGAAGACTCGATTTCATGTCTGTGCTGGCTATTTCAGGGGTCCTGTTTTGCAAAGTGCTCTTTCCTCGAGATTTCCTTGGGTGCTCCTGGCTCTGCAAGGTGCTACTACTTTCTAAAAGCCTCGAGCTTAAATGAGTGCTGGGTCTTTCTGGAGTGCTCCTATTAGAGGTGTTTCCTTTTGGAAGGTTTCCAGCTACGTATTTGTGGGGTCTTGAGGTGCTTTGATCTTGAAGACTCGAGTCAAATTTGTTGTATCTTTCTGGGGAACCCTTATTTGAGGCGCTTAGCTCTAAAATACTTCCATCTATGGATTTGCGAGGCCTTCTTCTTTTCCTTGGCGGTTCCTGGTTTCGTGAGGGGCTCCAAGACTCGAGACTCGAATCCAAGTACATGCTGGATTTTTCTGGGGTACACCTCTGCGAGGTACTTGCTGCTGGATGATCCTCGTTCAATGATTTAAGAGGCCTTCCTCGCTTCTTAGGATGCTCTTGGTTATGCAGAAGGTTCCTTCCCCCTTTCCTTTGGTATTCCTGTTTCTGTGAGGCGCTTTCATTTTCTTGGAGATTCGAATCCGAGCATGTTCTGGATCTTTCTCCTTTCCTTTGGTATTCCTGTTTCTGTGAGGCGCTTTCATCTTCTTGGAGACTCGAATCTGAGCATGTTCTGGATCTTCCTCCTTTCCTTTGGTATTCCTGTTTCTGTGAGGCGCTTTCATCTTCTTGGAGACTCGAATCCGAGCATGTTCGGGATCTTTCTCCTTTCCTGTGGTATTCCTGTTTCTGTGAGGCGCTTTCATCTTCTTGAAGACTCGAGTCTAACGTATTGGGTATTTCTGGTCTTCTTTTCGGCAAGTCGCTGTCTTCCGAAAGACTTTTGTCCAAGGAGTTGAGGAGACTTTCTTGTTTCCTTGATTTGTCCTGATTCTGCGAGGTTCTCGACTCTTCTAAGTCTTTGCTGGATCTCACAGGTCTCCATTTTTCCAAGTCTCTGTATTCTGAAAGACTTTCGTCCAAGGATTTAAGGGGTTTTCCCTGTTTCCTTGGGTGATCACGATTTTGACAGGTATTAACATCTTCTGAGATTTTGCCGAGTCTTTCTGATCGCCAATGCTGCGAGTCGCTATCTTCTGAAAGACTTTCGTCCGAGAATTTGAGGGGTTTTACTTGTTTCCTTGGTGGGTAGTAATTCTGTGAGCTGCTTTGAGCCCCCGGCGGGTCACTGTCTTCTGAAACACTTTCATCCAAAAATTTGAGGAGTCTTCCTTGTTTCCTTGGTTGGTCCTGATCATGTGAGGTGTTTTCATCTTCAAAGTGTTTTCTGGATCTTTCTGATCTCGACTGCTGTAAGTCTCTGTCTTCTGAAGGAGTGTCATCGAAGGCTTTGAGGGGTCTTTCTCGTTTCCTTCGTCGATACTGCAAGCTGCTTGTATCTTCTGCCCTTTCGCAGAGTCTTTCTGCATAAAATTCCTGCGGGTCCCTAGTATTTGAACGATTCCCATCCAATGATTTGCGAGGTTTTCCTCTATTCCTTGGCTGGTCTTGGTTTTGCGTGGTGCTAGCTTCTTTCAAGTCGTTGCTGGATCTTCGAGGATTGAAGTCCTGCGAGTTTGAGTCGCTGTCTTCTGAAATAAATTTGCCCAGATTCTTTCGAGGTTTTCCCCGTTTTCTTGGTTGGCCCTGATTCTGCGCATGTTTTAAGTTGTTGCTGGATTTTATTGATCTCCACTCTTCCGAGTCGCTATCTTCTGAACTCTCATCCAAGGTTTTAAGTGGTCTTCCTCGTTTCTTTGGGTTGTCTTGACTCTTCGAGGTGCTCGACTCTTTGAAGTCCCTGCTGGATCTTTCTCTTTGCAAGTCGCTGTTTTCTAAAATCTTTTCGTCCAGGGTTTTACGCGGTCTTCCTCGTTTCCCTGGCCGGTCCTGATCCTTCGAGATGCTTGAATATTCTGAGTCTTCGCTGAGAGTTTCTGGTCTGCACTCCTGGGTGTCGCTAGTGTCTGAATGGTTCTCATCGAAGGTTTTGCGCTGTCTTACTCGTTTTCTTGGTCGGTCCTGATCCTCCGAGGTGCTTGAATCTTCTGAGTCTTCACTGAGTGTTTCTGGTCTGCACTCCTGGGAGTCGCTAGTTTCTGAAAGGTTCCCATCTAATTTTTTGCGAGATTTTCCACTATTCATTGGTTGGTCTTGGTTTTGCGTGGTGCTAGCATCTTTCAAGTCGTTGCTGGATCTTCGAGGTTTCAAGTCCTGCGAGTCTGAGTCGCTGTCTTCTGAAATGAATTTCCTCAGAGTTTTGAGAGGTCTTCCCCGTTTTCTTGGTTGGCCTTGATTCTGCGCATGTTTTAAGTTGTTGCTGGATTTTTTTGATCTCCACTCCTGCGAGTCGCTATCTTCTGAACTCTCATCCAAGGTTTTACGCGGTCTTCCTCGTTTCCTTTGTTTGTCTTGATTCTTAGAGGTGCTCGACTCTTTTAAGTGTTTGCTGGATCTTTCTCTTTGCAAGTAGCTGTTTTCTAAAACCTCTTCGTCCAGGGTTTTACGCGGTCTTCCTCGTTTCCTTGGCCGGTCTTGATCCTCCGAGGTACTTGAATCTTCTGAGTCTTCGCCGAGTGTTTCTGGCCTCCACTCCTGGGAGTCGCTAGTTTCTGAAAGGTTCCTATCTAAGGTTTCGTGCTGTCTTCCTAGTTTTCTTGGCCGGTGCTGACTCTGGGAGGCGCTTGCTTTTTTGAAGTCTTTGTGAAGTCTTTCTGGTCTCCGGTGTAAGCCACTTTTTCCTGAAAGATTCTTGTCCATGTTTTTGCGAGGTCTTCCCCTTTTTTTTGGTTCATTTCCTTTTCTTGGCTTTCTGGGCAGGAGTTTAATCATCTGTTGCTCGATGTCGGTGACGAGGCGGTAGAGGCGCAACGGCGACACGTCCAACACGGCGGAGCACTCCTTCAGCACGAACCAGAAGCTGCGGGACGAATTATTCTCAAACTCTTTCTCGAGTCTCCGGTACGGTCCGTTGAATATCCTCGTCTGTTTACTTACATGAAATATAGTGAACCAGTAATTATATCTGGTGATACGTTTCGGATCATCCACCAGGTGATCGATATCGGTGTTTATGATAATTCTCTCCTTTTTATATATTTTTTGACGTTTCGCCTGGCGGATGGCTTCGTCAACGATCGCGACGATGTCGTCGTCGAGCGCCGGAGTCGCGGCTCGCTCGGGCTCCGCCTCCGGCGGGAGCTCCTTTAGCTTCACGTACAGCTGTTTAACGTCGTGCGTTTTTTCATCAAAGTTAGCTTCGCTTTTAAGAACAGGGTCGTAGGCATGCTCTTCACACGAGTCTTCGTCGTTACTTTTATCATTTTTTGCTTCATTTTCAATTAATTCCACGTCTCTAGAGTCATCCACATGTTGGGCTTCCATGCCGTTTCCGTCCGTGTGGAGGCTGGGGTCCGCGAACTCAGTCGCGGGTTCGATGATGTCGGCACTTTTATTAGCGTTTGTAAACGCGCGCACTTGCTCTTCCACCTGGTGTAACACGTCGTTGTGCAAGTTGCCCCTGTAGGTGGTTATGAGATCCTCGACCTTGGCCGCCGCTTCCTGCTCCTTGAGCTTGTTGGCCCAGTACTCGGTTCCGATGCCGAACTTGTATTCCCGAACGTTTGGCGCCTCACGTGGGAATTTATGCTTCTTCTTCAGCGGTCTTTCACCCAGAGTTAAAAATCGCGCCGGTACCCTTGTGTGGCAGTTTTTATAGGCGGCTGCCATCATTTCTCTGATGACCTCCTTTCTGTTGAAGGTTTCGGGGTCGAACTGCGGCTCAACCTCGTCGTCGCTGTCGAATATGCTGCGTTCGTCGTCATCTTCGACGCCAGCGCTCTCAAGGTTGTCAATATCGTCGACCCAATTTATATTATCCTTTGTCTCGCCAACGTTGACATCATCCTTCGAATCGGCTTTCTCCTCTTTAATCGGAATGTCGGAAAAATCATCGTCAAAAATATTTCTGCCTTCGTCTTCTTCCACAAACGTTTCTAATTTTTCTTTCTTCTCATCTTCTTCAAAACTCTGTCGGGAGTCGTACCCGGCGTCGCTGTCCCGGACCACGTGAGCGACGGTAGGCCGCCTCGTCCTCGCCCAGTTTTTGTTGGAGCAGTTCTTGACGTAGACGGTGGAGGTGTCGGCGACGCTGGAGTAGAGGGCGTTGCCGAGTCGTTGTCCGCAAGCGTCGCTCACCGTCACGCCGCGGAACAGCTTGTTGTCGGGCTGCGAGGGGAGCGCGAGGTGCCTGTAGGCGTACTCGAGGGAGTATTGCGTGAAGTCCTCGTCGAGGAGCTTCCTCCGCTCGGAAGGCAGTAGGTGTCCCACGGCGCGCGCTATCGCAGTTTGAGGTTCCCGCGAGGCCATGGCCGGCTTGAGCTCCTCGAAGGACAGTATGCCGCCTTCGTACCGCTTGGGGATCCTGTCTAATATCTCCATGGTGACTTGGTCGGTCAGTCTCGCTTTGGCGCCCTTCCTGATAGCTGGATAACAGAAAATAAGAGTTAATAATATTATATTATAATATTTCTGTGTCAATTTTATATATACGAGGTCCAAGAAACAAGCCGTACCAAAAATAGTGGGAGTCCGGGCATATTCGCTATCACGTTCTGATTACCCACTATTTTTGTTACAGCCTGTATGTATCTATTCGTAAAGTAAGAAGTTATGAATGTCAATTTATGATTTCATAATATTATTATCATCAAAAAAATATTAGCATAGCAATCTGTATAATATACGACGACGTAGTGAAGTAGGACAATATGCGATGCTGTCAAACTGTGGATAGGAGAGTTCGGACAAGAAGCTGTGAAAGGTTCGATACATTTGTGCGCATGGCGATCCAGGGTATCCTCAACATATTCCTCTAGCACTTCAAATGCGTCGATCTTTTGCCATTCTCGATGCCAAACAGTAGAAAATAGTAAACAGCTTATCTCGGCAGGTGCCCGTTTTTTTATAGTCCAGTCAAAAGTCAGTAAAAAACAACATTTTTCTTAGTGTTTAATTTTTTTATTTTCAATAGTTTAACGACATATTAATGATAATTTAGTGTTGTTAAAAGTGTTGTTTTTTACTTACTTTTGACTGGACTATAAAAAAAAACGGGCACCTACCTAGATAAGCTGTTTACTATTTTCTACTGTTTTTAAGTAGGAGAATTATATTCTAAAGGTTGGAAAGCGGGATCGGTAACGGTTTTCTTATAATAAGATACCTATTTTTCAGTTTCATACAAAAAAAACAACAGATTTTATATTTTTCTGCTTTAAATAAGCCTTATTTTGAAAGAATTTATATAACATTGTTTATTCCTTATATCATTTTCAACCAAAAAGCATTTGTATAAATAGGGTTTTAAAATAATGCGAATGTCCATTTTTTAGTCATTTCGATCCACTAAGCTGTAGGGCCCAACCTTCCCCTCTGGCATCACGTCGCCTCTCGCTGGTGAACTCCTGGAAGTGCTCCATGGAGGCGTCGCTGCTGCCCCGCTCGCCGCGCGCCCAGGCGAGCGGGGCGCAGTGGCGCGTGGTGACGAGCGCGCGCAGCCGCAGCTGCGCCGCCCACGCGCGGAGGCTGGACAGTCTTACCGTTGTTGGCATCACGTCGCCTCGCGCTGGTGAACTCCTGGAAGTGCTCCATGGAGGCGTCGCTGCTGCCCCGCTCGCCGCGCGCCCAGGCGAGCGGGGCGCAGTGGCGCGTGGTGACGAGCGCGCGCAGCCGCAGCTGCGCCGCCCACGCGCGGAGGCTGGACAGTCTTACCGTTGTTGGCATCACGTCGCCTCGCGCTGGTGAACTCCTGGAAGTGCTCCATGGAGGCGTCGCTGCTGCCCCGCTCGCCGCGCGCCCAGGCGAGCGGGGCGCAGTGGCGCGTGGTGACGAGCGCGCGCAGCCGCAGCTGCGCCGCCCACGCGCGGAGGCTGGACAGTCTTACCGTTGTTGGCATCACGTCGCCTCGCGCTGGTGAACTCCTGGAAGTGCTCCATGGAGGCGTCGCTGCTGCCCCGCTCGCCGCGCGCCCAGGCGAGCGGGGCGCAGTGGCGCGTGGTGACGAGCGCGCGCAGCCGCAGCTGCGCCGCCCACGCGCGGAGGCTGGACAGTCTTACCGTTGTTGGCATCACGTCGCCTCGCGCTGGTGAACTCCTGGAAGTGCTCCATGGAGGCGTCGCTGCTGCCCCGCTCGCCGCGCGCCCAGGCGAGCGGGGCGCAGTGGCGCGTGGTGACGAGCGCGCGCAGCCGCAGCTGCGCCGCCCACGCGCGGAGGCTGGACAGTCTTACCGTTGTTGGCATCACGTCGCCTCGCGCTGGTGAACTCCTGGAAGTGCTCCATGGAGGCGTCGCTGCTGCCCCGCTCGCCGCGCGCCCAGGCGAGCGGGGCGCAGTGGCGCGTGGTGACGAGCGCGCGCAGCCGCAGCTGCGCCGCCCACGCGCGGAGGCTGGACAGTCTTACCGTTGTTGGCATCACGTCGCCTCGCGCTGGTGAACTCCTGGAAGTGCTCCATGGAGGCGTCGCTGCTGCCCCGCTCGCCGCGCGCCCAGGCGAGCGGGGCGCAGTGGCGCGTGGTGACGAGCGCGCGCAGCCGCAGCTGCGCCGCCCACGCGCGGAGGCTGGACAGTCTTACCGTTGTTGGCATCACGTCGCCTCGCGCTGGTGAACTCCTGGAAGTGCTCCATGGAGGCGTCGCTGCTGCCCCGCTCGCCGCGCGCCCAGGCGAGCGGGGCGCAGTGGCGCGTGGTGACGAGCGCGCGCAGCCGCAGCTGCGCCGCCCACGCGCGGAGGCTGGACAGTCTTACCGTTGTTGGCATCACGTCGCCTCGCGCTGGTGAACTCCTGGAAGTGCTCCATGGAGGCGTCGCTGCTGCCCCGCTCGCCGCGCGCCCAGGCGAGCGGGGCGCAGTGGCGCGTGGTGACGAGCGCGCGCAGCCGCAGCTGCGCCGCCCACGCGCGGAGGCTGGACAGTCTTACCGTTGTTGGCATCACGTCGCCTCGCGCTGGTGAACTCCTGGAAGTGCTCCATGGAGGCGTCGCTGCTGCCCCGCTCGCCGCGCGCCCAGGCGAGCGGGGCGCAGTGGCGCGTGGTGACGAGCGCGCGCAGCCGCAGCTGCGCCGCCCACGCGCGGAAGCTGAACAGGCGCCCGGTCGGCTCGGGGCTCGAGCTGTAGGCGGGAGGGTGCTCCGCCTCCTTGGATATTAAACACGTTCAGAGTTCTTAGTTGTAATTATTGTGCTGAGACTGACTGAAATAGCATAACAAGTTTGTGCGTTTCCGTAAAAATACGATGGCAAACAATTATACAGATTGTACCCTGGATCACTAAAACTTAAAAACGTTATCGTTCGATCGTTAAAGTGACGTACCTACCGTCA
Source organism: Cydia pomonella (assembly GCF_033807575.1). Lineage (NCBI taxonomy): Eukaryota > Metazoa > Arthropoda > Insecta > Lepidoptera > Tortricidae > Cydia > Cydia pomonella. The sequence goes on along the minus strand of NC_084723.1, from coordinate 15,840,895 downwards.
ATCGGTGTGACAAGGGCGTAGCCAGGCAGAGAACTAGGGGGGGGGGGGGGGGGCAAGTTGATATCGCCGGAGGCCTAGGGGGGCAGACGCCGCAGAGAGGCATTGTATGTAAAATTTGAGCTCTAGGGTCCTTCCTAGAGGCAGCCCCGGGGCAGCTCCCCCCCGCCTGTACCTGCTGACGCCCATGAATAGGGACAAAACATAAAATGTAGTTTCTTAACTATTATATTATTCGATTGATTTGTATGATACAATTTCTGTGAGTAGTTTCTACTAATTGTCAGAAAAATATCATTTTAAGTTTAGTCCCTATTCACCCCGGCTGACGGTACCTGACGGTTAGCTGTTGGATGCGTTTTAAGCATGTGTGAGTGAACCAATGACATATATATTACTTCGTAAAGACGGGCCGTACGAGCACTACGAATGGGGCCAATTCATGGGTATCAAAATAGCATTTAGTAACACCCCTGAGCTCAGTTGTGTAGCGAATTTCGCAGTGGAAAGGCGTCACGTAATGCCATTTCCAATTTTCAAAAATACCAAATTGTGTCGTGAAATTGTGTAAAAACTATTAAAGGAAAATCAAATACAGATGTAGTGAATAATCCTTTCCCATCGTATTTTCTCGGAATCGTTCGTATTTGTCATGGTACTTCAATCAACCTCAGTCCTTTTTTATCGAAATAGCAAGACACGTTCGTGCGTTTCTACGCAGAAGCGTTCTCAATTCTTTTTTCATCGCGTAATTACTTAATAATAGCTTTCTACTACGAGCTGGTAAAGTCTAAATTAACTAACGAACACAACTATAAGGCGGATTCTAACAGACAAATTATTTGAGTGAGCGAGTCGAATGCGATAGCATATTATTGTAATAAGTTTTGTTTTCATTGTTCAGTATATAATAAGTATTCATATAGCAGCTTGAATCCTTGGAGTGGTCTGCCTGAAAAGGGCCCATGCTTAGATCTTACTTTTATACCCCTTACATTAAATGAGGACAATCCAGGTTTGTATCCTATATCCTAGTAAGGGCATTTATTTGTGTTTATTATGAATATTTTCTCCTGAGTTATGGATGTTTTCCCTCTATGTACATATAAGTATCAAATTTATATTGTTAACCGACTTCAAGATTTCCTATATTCCGATAGGGTATCTGATAGGGTTCCGTAGTCAACTAGGAACCCTTACAGTTTCGCCATGTCCGTCTGTCTGTCTGTCCGAGGCTTTTGTTCCGTGGTCGTTAGTGCTAGAAAGCTGAAATTTGGCATGGATATATAAATCAATAAAGCCGACAAAGTCGTATAATAAAATATAAAAATTTAATTTTTTTTAGGGTACCACCACTACACGTAAAGTGGGGGCGTTCTTTTTTTTTGCTTCAACCCTACAGTGTGGGATATCGTTTGAAAGGTCTTTCAAAACTAATAGGGGTCTTCAACAAACATTTCTTGATAAAGTGAATATTTAATTGCTCCGAAACAAAAAAAAAAATGTGCCATGAACCATAGGTCCAAAAAATATGAAAAAAATCTTGAAAGTAGAGCTTAAGAAAGACATTAAATGAAAACTATAGCGGATATGAGCAGTTTAGCTGTTTTTGAGTTATCGCAAAAAGTTTCCCTCCATAGTAAAAAGACGTACACCCACAGTTCATCGCTTGGTTAACAAACTACCATACTTTAAGCTCCAGTTTAGCTTATTGTGACGGAAAAGTAACTACGGAACCCTACTCTGAGCATGGCCGACATGCTCTTGGCCGGTTTTTTTTTAATGTTTGTTACTTCATAACTCCGTCATTTCTGAACCGATTTTGAAAATTATTTTTTTGTTTGAATCTATATATATACAGATTGGTCCCGTTTTTGTCAAAACTCAGTTCTGATGATGGGATCCATGAGGAATCGAGGGAACCCTTCAAATGTGAAGAGCGTACATATAGTGATTTTTGAATTTTCATCAACAAATCAAGCGTTTACATTTAAAAAGTGACATTTGATGAAGTGGAACTGCTGATGATGATCAGAATGGAATTCTTCAAAGACACATAGTTCACATTTGGCGATTTGTTCTCTTCGCTGTGTTTGTGAAGCAAATTAGATTTTTAAGAATTTTTTTTGTCAAGTTTGAGTTCTGACGATGGGGTCCATGAGGCATCGAGGGAACTCCTCAAATGTTAAAGGCATATATAAAGTGATCTTAGTATTTTCATCATCAAATCAAGCATTTATATTTGTAGAAGTGGCATCTGATGAAGCGGAACTGCTGATGATGAACAGAATGGAACTCTTCAACGCCGCATAGTTCACGTTTGGCAATTTGTTCTCTTCGCATGTTTGTGAAGCAGTTAGGTTTTCAAGGTACATTTTTGTCAAGCTTGAGTTTTGATGATGGATTCCATGAGGAATCGAGGGTACTTCTCAACTCTTTTAAATAATATTAAAAAAGCGGCCAAGTGCGAATCGGACTCGCCCATGAAGGGTTCCGTACCATTTATGAAGTATAAAAAAAAAACTAGTTACTAACCTAAATATCATTTTTGAAGACCTATCCACAGATACCCCAGACGTATGGGTTTGATGAAATTTTTTATTTTATTTTAATTTTATGACGTATAAAAAAAACTACTTACTACATTTCGTTCAAACCAATTTTCGGTGGAAGTTTGCATGGTAATGTACATCATATGCGGTTCATAGAATACATCTAATTGCCAAGTTTGAACAATATAGTTCTTATAGTGTCGGAAAAAAGTTGCTGTGACATTAACGGACAGACAGACGGACATGACGAATCTACAAGGGTTCCGTTTTTTGCCATTTGGCTACGGAACCCTAAGATAGGTCTTCAAAAATGATACTGATGTTTCTAATATCATTTTTTTTTAAACTGAATAGTTTGCGCGAGAGACACATCCAAAGTGTGTGTCCCCCCCCCCCCCCCTGTAACTTCTAAAATAACAGAATAATAAAACTAAAAAAAATATATGATGTACATACTTCCACCGAAAATTGGTTTGAACGAGATCTAGTAATTAGTTTTTTTTAATACGTCATAAATGGTACGGAACCCTTCACGGGCGAGTCCGACTCGCACATGGCCGCTTTTTATTGTATGAGGATACGATTTCAGATTCATTTACTTGTCCGAATTAGTTCTTTTTTCTTTTAAAAAGCCATAATACTTTGACATAATCGTGTGAGTAGTATACGCTTTGTGTATACAAGTTTTTGTTGTCATGTTCAAGTTTTTTTATATGATATCTCAAAATTCCCGTTTTGCTTCGTAATTTTCTTTTCACCATCATAATTTAGCAATGTTAACGATGAATTTGCTATATATATTAAATGTATACGTTCAGTTCAACTCGACAAACGCTTAAGAAAATCGACGATCTCCTTTTTCGTCAGCGGCTAATCTATCAAATCTTTGGATAGTCGCTCGTAGTATGAAGGACTGAATACACGCGGGTTTTTTCCTGCACTTTCTATATCAACGTTCCTAAGCAGTAACAAAAATTATGCCACGCCGATATCACGCCGATCACGCCGCCGCCGCCGCCGCCAGCCAAAAAATCATCGGACGCCGCCGCCTATGATTTTGTAGTATTTTGTTTAGCAACTGTAACTTGGACCTTGAGGTACCTATTGCATAATGAAGGAGTGCGCTCGTACTGCTTTTCCTAAGCGTTGGTCATAGATTCGCTTGATAAGCAAGATGATTTACATGAATACAAAACAGACAAGGCGTTTGCGATGCCCTGGTTGGCTTAGATTCTAACAACCCTTCCTAGTGTATTTTAACAGCCATAGCCAATGTATTGCACGAATCGAAACAAACAAGTAACCATATTTTTTATTATTGATGGATAAAAATTTCAAAAAAACTTATTTCAAAGAACTACTTTTTATTTCAAAAATGTGTTCTACTGCTAATCTATAATGACATATTCAATTATGGCTAACTGCTCAAAAAGAACCCTGTATATTATAAATATATATATATTAGGCAAGATCGAAGGTAGAGGAGGAAAACCACGAGCAAGTTACACGCAGCAACTAAAAGGAAAAACAAATGACGTATGTTACAGGGATCTAAAAAACTTGGCCGAGGACCGCGAAAACTGGCGTCTACTCCTCCACCGACAAGAGCCATGCTTTTAAATGATAAAATGAAGAAATATATTATATATGTGTCGCCTAACTTCAAACTAAGATAAATCCATTCGACCCTCTCTTCGTTAATACCAAAATCGCAAAATCTGACAGTTGCATTTACCTGAGTTTGAAGTTCAGCGACTCATATACACTTATCCCAACGCACCTCACGTCCTACGTTAATCCTATAATAGCGAAACAAATAGTAAATATGCCACATAATAGTAAATCAGTAAAGATATTAGGTACGTTAGCCAACACTGTTTCCATTTATATATTTTCATTTTTTATTTAGTATAGGTATAAGCGAAAATTAAATTTCCACCCTGCCGAAACTTTATTAATTTAAATTCCCATTGAATTGATTCTGCGCCTTATGAAAGACCGTATAGAGTAGTAAATAACATTTTACATCTCACTTAATGACATCTGATTTTATTCGGTTTAATAAAAAAAAACACGCATATCTCGAAGAAGCAATATTAAGTAGAAAACAGTCAACAATCAAAAGAATTAGATTATTTACATTTAAATACGTCATGTGTGACATGAGCAGACAAGGAAAACAACATGAAATGTATTGTTTTTCTTCTTTTAATGGAACACTTTTACAGTTGCTGTTCCTCAAAGGAGGCCTCCGAGGAGGAGGAGGAGAGTGGTTAATACTAAACTAAAAGTGCTATCTTAAAAAAACATATTGGGTTATTAACCTGTCCCAGTAAAGTAGTGTGCGTGAAGTGCGCCTGTGTGTGAAATGGGGTAAATTGACAGAATCTGACAATATACCCATCGCTACCGACGCCTTAAAGGGCTAAATTGAACGATGTAAACGTTATGTGAAGTGTTACAGCTTCCATCAGTTACCTCATTGATCCGTTCGACAGCGTCCGACAGCCGACGCTCGTAATCGTCGTCGAGGCCGAAGCACATCTTGAGCGCCACCACGATGTACGCCATCACCGTCGTCTCGTAGTCAGGGAACTGGTCGGTCAATCCGTCCTTTACGCAGAAAAAAACTTAATTGAGTGGGGGATCACAAGCCTTTTTCTCGATATATGTTTTACTTAAAGAGTTCAAATGTTTAATTGTATTTTTAATAAATGGAACGGAACGAACAGATTGAGATAGCAATGGATGTCAAGTTATCACTACACCTTATAAAACAAAGTCCCCCGCCACGTCTGTCTGTATATATGTTAGCGATAACCTCAAAAACTACTGAACGGATTTTCATGCGATTTTCATCTATCAATAGAATGATTCTTGAGGAACGTGTAGGTGTATCATTTGCTGAGGTTTTGTGTAATCCGTGCTAAACAAGGGCAGGTCGCTAGTTATTTATAAGTGAGCTTTATTTTTAGTTAGGTACTTTCTTTAGTGCGCGATTTAGTGCCGTTTGACTAATAAAATGTGCAAAAATCGTGAAAGTTTAAATCAGCGCGGTAGATGTCAAGTCCTGTAGATAATTAATTAATTATGAAAACAATCATACATTTTCGGACTCTTTGAATTATTGAAAGGGCTCGACTTTACGCTTACGCCTTACGCTTTACTTCTAGACGATACTTAAAGGAAGGAAAAACCTGAAAAATAATGAAACATACCTTCTTCAGTGATCCAGCCTTGATCGGCAACGGGGCTAGGTCTATGAGCGCGCGCACGAGCGCCGCCAGCGCGCGCGGCAGGCGCAGCTCGCGCAGCTGCCCGTGCAGCATGCCGTCCACGTCCGGCGTCAGCGGCCCGCCCAGCTCCAGCAGCGACGACATGCGGCCTGCGGGCGAGCTCACGTCATCTCACGCAACGACCGCCATGTCCGTCCTGGCCATGACTATGTCGTATGCATAATTATTACACCGCAGTTTGACTTCTGACCCCTGTAGTGATGCTTCTAGAAACCCCATGTTGCCAGGCTGAAAGGTGGTGCCGTTACCCTCAGCGGCCCTTTGAATTCTCCCCTTACAAATCTCATACATTCGCCGTCGAAACAATCGCACTTTTTTCACAAATCTTCCATGTTTGAGTCTAGCTCTTAGTGTAATTGAACTGGTACCGAATTAATATTGGTATCAATTTAAAGCACTTTTCAATACACTGATCGCTGAGCCGAAGCAGTTAGTTTTAGTTTAGTTAGTTTCAACACACTTGCTGAAAACGACGTTTTTATTCCACCGATTTTTTGCTCATAATACTAGATATTAAATCACGCGCGATTTTTCAGTATATTATAACACTTGTGCTTTTTCATTATATTATCCGACTGAGTTAAGGAGGTAACGGATGATTGCTAATAATATGCATGGAAACGGAGCCTTCTTAATTTAGTCGAGTAATACATTTTTTTAACCAACATGTTTCAAATTCAAATATTAGTTCAAAGAGGTTTTATCACACCAAACATAATTTATAGATTAAATTATCTCGAAAATTACATCAATGAATAAACATAACATCTTATCGATTTGATCTCCATCTGTCGAATAGAAATATTATTATTCCATTTTTATTTATTTACATTATATATTATATTTTAGGTACATTATAACTAACATCAAATGAGGTAGTTCTGTTTTTTTTTTAATATGTTGGTAGTGATGAAATGGCAATAACAAATCCGAGTTTTCGACCTCGAATTGACCTTGGAATCATTGTAAAGTGAACATCCATTTAATTTTAGGACTTTTTTCAGTTTTTGTAATTTTTTTCCACCAAGAACCGGAGTTACGGCAAAAGTTACTATGCACATTTTCAAGAACATTAAATTTGCAATTAATTGACAATATATAATGTTAGTAGGCCAAATAGTTTCTAAAATACGGCTTCTTAAAGGTTTGCAAAGGTTGTACCAACAGTTGTGGTTGCAGGAAAGCAACTCTCAAATGCTCAGCTGTTTGCAACTACTGCAATGCTCAATCCTGCGAGAATATACTGGACCGGAGATGTGTGCCGACATTGAAAAACCATTCATTGATGATCCACCATCCGATGAAGATTTCGATGTGCCTGATCAGGTTGACGAAGAAATGCTACCCCACGCGCTGGCCCCAAAAGTAGTGCTGTGGATCCAAAGGACAAGCCAGGTCCAACAAAGATATACAAGAGATACGAGTTATACCTAGTTCCCTCGCTGTACTGTATATTATACACACAATGATCCGAAGGGCTTTCGAGGTGGAAAACTTGGATTTGTCATTACTATTTCATCACTAATAATATATATAAAAAACAGAACTACCTCATTTGATGTAAGGCAATACCTCTTTTTGGTACGATATCCATGTATTAAATTGGCTGTTTGTAGATTTCGTTTGCGCCTTTGTCTTGCGCGCGCATTGGAATCGTGCGTAAAAAAAAAACGCACCAGCCATTTTCCGTTATAGACCAGCGGTTGAACAAAAATGGGTTTCGATAATATTAAAGTTTTTTCTTTTTTGATATGTCATTGCGAGTATGTTAAATAATACTTTGGTAAAAAGTTAGAAATTTTAAGGTTGAGCTTTCGGTTATATTTAAATATTTTAATTTTTGCTAATAACTAAGTAAATATAGAATTAAAGTTACAGAAAACTTTAGCATATCGAATAACACTTCAATTTATGTACAATTTTCAGTTTTTAGAAATCTGGAACAGCTGCTTTCTGGTAAACGTAAAAACACGAGTTATTTTGTAAATATAGAATTAGAGTTGCTGATATTGCAAAATTACGATATTATCGATCAACTTATGACGAGTACGAGGACACGAGTGAAACCACGGGCTGCTCTAATCGCACTGGTTTATTGTAGCGGTAACTGTTAAGGTGGGCGCAGCCACACACACAAACATGCATACATAACATTCCCTTCCCCTAGTATAAGTACTATCTCTAAATAACTATATTATAGTGAACTATATTTTATAATTGACCTTGGGACGGTTACGCAATCTTGTTCTGGGGTTCACCACTGGTGGGGGGTCCCTAAGAGGCTCGCCTGGTCTAGGTTCCTCGATCGCCTCTTGGAAATCATCCTCGTCCGAGGTAGCGGCAATCGCTGGAGCCGGATGCTCATGTTGCCTTGCTCGGGCGACAGTCTCTGGTCTTCGATCATCCTTTTTTTCCCCCATATAGAAATATGATGGGCTTCCTGTCTGACGAACCGTCGGAGGTGATGGTGAGTTACACGGTGTACTCGCAGATGGCGCCTCGTTTTCGTCGTCAAGTGGCGGTGAAACCGGCCTAGTATCTAGGATCTCACTTGTCGATGAAGGCGACAGCGGCGGCGCTAGCGGAGGAGGCGGCGAAGGCTGCGATGGCGGAAGTGGCGGCGGCGACGATGGCGGCGGCGGAGGCGACGGCGCTGGCGGTGGCGTATCGACGTGTCTCGACATCGGTACAGGCGTTACAGGTATGTCGTCATATTCATTTGCATTCCGATTGGTAATCGTCCCTTTCAGTGGCATAAGTTGATTTGTATGCCTTTTTACCATTAAATTAGAAGAAATGTCTTTTATTTTATATAAAACTCGTCCTATTTCCTTAACAACTATCCCTTTACCCCAAGCACACTTATTATTGCCCTTAAACTGTTTATATAATACTACATCACCTTGCTTAAAAACTGGTTTACTTTTTCTGTTTTGTTTATTATTCTGCAAGGACTGTTTTTTTGCAACGACATCAGATAAGGCGATAGACGATGACGACGGCGGCAAGATAGCGGGATTCAGCAAATCAAGTCGAGATCTTAATTTTCGACCATAAACAAGCTGTGCAGGCGAAAACCCTGTGGTCGAGTGTATGGAATTTCTATAATCGAACATATATTTAAGTAATTTAATTTTGTTATCTTTTACACCGGTGCTCGAAAGTAAACAAGATTTTAATCCCCTTTTAAATACTTTGACGTAACTCTCGGCCTGTCCGTTGCTAGGTGCATGGTAGGCGGGTGACGTCACATGTGATATACCATTTAACGAACAGAAATCAACAAATTGCTGTGAACAAAAAGCCGTTCCATTGTCACTTACTATAGTGTGAGGCAGGCCGTATCTAGACATGTATTCGTATAGCTTTTCTATGACAGCGGTGGAAGTGGTTGAACTATTCATGTCAAACACTTCCACCCATTTGGTATAAGCGTCAACTATCACTAAGTATGATCGACCGTTTATTGGGCCACAAAAATCTATATGTAATCGGAAAAATGCCTGTGGCGGGAATTTCCAATGCGCGAGTGGCGCGCGCGCTGGTGCTGGCCGTAGTTGGATACATATGTCGCAAGTACCTATTAACATTTCGATAGCTTCGTCTATTCCTGGGATTCCGGTTTGTTACAGCCAAATGTCATAATGTCATTTTACCCATTTGACTAAATCCCAAATTGTTTTAGTTCCAAAAAGCCTAAATTCCCAAATTGACTTGTTTTCAATACAATCAAATGTCATAATAACATTTACACATTACATCCGATATTCAAAATGTATAGTTGGTAAAATGAACAATAACTTCAAATACCGAATTATTATTAAGACTGAAAGTGAAAATGCATAAGATTCATAATTACCAAAATTCAAACTTGCCCAAACATCATAATGACACTTTCTCATAATACCTAAAATTTTAACCACGCAGTATTTTTAGTGTTACGTATTTATAAATGTAAATAATTATGAAATAAAACTATGGAAACGGATTATATCGCGTATAATTATAATCCGTTTCCATAGTTTTATTTCATGAGAAACTATCGCGGTAACCGAAGACAATATTATGTAAATAATTAGTTCACTTTATCAGAATTGGTTTAGCAATTTATAACTACTATGCTTTTGTAAACGAAAACCTATACCACAAAACTTTACAAGCATACAATTTCAACTATATTATCAAATTTAACTATGGGAAATCAGGGACTGAAAAACCTCAAAAGCCGGTAACCTAAAATAAAGGTATCAATTGAATAGTTATCCGTATCGCTACTCCCCAACAGCTCGCCACAAGCTGCCCTGCGTTGACTGATTGCACTGGAAAACCAGTGGGCGATGGGGATATTATTATTATAATTAATTTAATTACTCATTGCTTAAAAACTGAAAACTTGATCATAATTTTAAATATTTTCCATAGATACTGTGTTTTAGAATTTTTTTGACAATGTGACGTTTTTGCATCTAGTTCATTTGATTTTTAGACATTTTGGGAAATAGTTTAATTAAAAAATCATCAAAACACGATCAAGACAAGTTTTAGACATTTTGGGAAATGGTAGAATTGAAAATTTATCAAAACGCGATAGAGTTTAAATGAGTTATAGTCATATTAAGAATACGGTAATTTAAGAAGTAGGCGTAAGTCATTTCGAGCTTTAGACATTATGAGAATAATCTGTTTTGATATTCTGACATTCTAGAAACACGTTATTATGATATTTGGCTGTAACGAACCGGAATCATTCCTGGGAACCAGAACCGTGAACGGGCTTCCGCCTTAGTTTTCACGATCCCTAAATGAGAAGCGTGTAATTCCGATAAAACTTTGTACCGTAAATTCTCAGGAATGACGACCTTATGCCCACGCATTAAGCATCCATTTTCCACTGACAGCTGTGTATTACATAAATGGAATGGCTTTAATTTTAAATTATCTATTTTCTTAGGCCACCCTTCCTGCGTATATTTAATTACCTGACACAAAGTTACATCTTTGCGTGTTTCGTCGCGTAATTCTTGTAGTGTCACTGGCAAGCTACCTTCTACCACGAAACACACATATGCTGCACGCTCGCTCGTTTCTGCGGCGGCGGCGGAGGCGGCGGCGCCGGGCTCGCAGCACGTATCTGCTGCCCCCGCGCTCCCCCGCCCGTCCCCTTCTGGCGCGCAAGCCCGAGACAAGTAATCCGCGCTATTGTCTGCACTACGAACGAATTCTATTTTGTAGTTGTAACTACTTAGGAAAATAGCATATCTCTGTAGGCGATTCGCGGAGACTTCCGGTATTCCCCGGTGCGGTCCAAATATCGAGATTAAAGGTTTGTGATCGGTTCGTAATATGAAGGGTTTGGACCTACCGTACAGGTACTGATGAAACCTACGTACTGCAAAGACGAGGGCAGTGGCTTCCTTTTGAATTTGAGAATATCGCTTCTCAGCGGCATTCAGGGTGCGTGACGCATAGGAAATAGGTCTTTCCTGGCCATCCGAATCAATTAGCGACAAGATACAACCTAGTCCGTGCGGTGACGCGTCAGCTGTCAAAACTAACTGGGCTTCAGGATTGTAATGCGCCAGCACTTGATCGGACGCAAGACATGTTTTGATTTTATTAAAAGCCTCTTCGTGAACGGTGGTCCAAGTCCATTTAACTCCCTTCTTTAGCAGATCATACAAGGGGCTTAAAATGCTTGACGCACTGGGAACAAAATTTCTGTAATAATTAACCAACCCTAAAAAAGATTGAAGTTGATTAACACTGTCAGGTACAGGTGCGTTAACAATCGCTTTTACTTTATCAGCAGATTTTTTCAACCCGTCTTTGTTAATTACATAGCCTAGGTAGCTAACTTCACTCTTAAAAAATTCACATTTTTCCTTTTGTAAGGTTAGGCCTGCGTCCTGTAACCTCTGTAAGACACTAACTAACCTGGCCACGTGTTCCTGGTCGTCTCGACCCGTGACCAGCACGTCATCTAGCAGGCACAGCACGCCATCCATACCCGCGAGTAGTTCGTCCATTGCGCGTTGGAAAATTGCCGGAGCACTACTAAGCCCAAAAATTAAACGAGTATATTTAAATAATCCGCGATGCGTATTTATACAGGTTAAATTCTGAGATTCCTCGCATAACATCAGCTGATTGTAAGCCATGGATAAATCTAGTTTAGAAAACTTCTGTCCACCATGTAACTTGGCAAATAACTCGTTAGCAGTCGGCAAGGGATATTGTTCAATGACTAATTGCTTGTTAATACTAACTGAGTAGTCCGCGCACAATCGTACGGAACCATTACGCTTTAGTACGGGTACAATTGGAGAAGCGTACTCTGAATGTTCTACGGGAACAAGGACGTTTAAATCGACCAACCTATCGATTTCTTTACTTAGTTTATCCCGCAAGGCGAAAGCTACAGGGCGTGCTTTAAAAAATATAGGCTTAGAACCTTCTTTTAAAGTTAATTTAACCTGATATTTATTGAAACACCCTAAGTTGTCCGAAAACAGCTGTGGGAAATTTTGTTCAACGGCATTAATATTGTTGCAATAAATAGGGGCCAATTCCAAATTAAACTTAGAAATAAAATCTCTGCCCAGCAGCGGAGCCGAACCGTTACATACGACATATATATCCAACGTATGGGTAGCACCACAATACGTGATCGGCAACTGCAGCATACCCGCGCACTGTAATTTATAACTCGCATATCCATGCAGGCCTTTATTTGCAGGTGACAATGGAATGTTATTGAAATGCGTTTTATAAAAACTTGGGGATATCACAGAAACGGCAGCCCCCGTATCTACTTCAAATTGAATGTCTTTGCCCTGAATAGAAACTGTTTCGACCATGGGTTTCCCCTTAACAGAACGAATATTGTACAACTTACCGTCGTCGTCCTCGCCATCGTAATTCATATCCAAATATTTAACACTAGGGCACATTCTACCTAAATGACCCTTCACTTTGCACTTTTTGCATACGTAATTAGTGAACCGACACTCCGACACTTTATGATTAGTATAGCCGCATGTTGAACACTTCACTTTCCCGTCAGACTTATTTTGTTGTTTATTTGACGCGATTTTGTAAACGTCGCCCGACGAAGGCGTAATGCCAGCTGCAGTGGCCCCGGCGCGCGCACAGCGAATATTTTCGGCAAATTCGACCGCTTTCGCTAGCGTCAACTCGGAGATGTTTTGCGCATACAATTTTTCCTTTTCAAGGCCTGGAAGCAAACCCATGATAAACCGATCGCGTAATGCCTCTTCCACGTTGCTGAAACTACAATAAGCGGTGAGTCCGCGTAGCCGTGCGGCCCATTGTGTATGGGTCTCACCGGCCTGCTGCACCGCGGCGTAGAATTTGTGGCGCTCGCCGAATCCAACCCGCTTGGGTGTGAAATGGTTATCCAGAAGTTTTATAATATCTTCATAAGGCACGCTGTCCAGTTGCTTTGGCAAGACTAAATCAGCTGTGAGCTTGTACGTTTCTTCCTTGAGTGCCGTTAGTAAGATGGCCCGTCTTTTTATTCCCGTCGCATCTTTCGCATTATCTATATCGTTTGCGATAAAATACTGTTGTAATCGGCCTTTGTAGCTGTTCCAACTTTGAACGTTATGATCAAAGGTATCCAACACACCGAAATTAGCACCAGACATCTTATTTTATCGCGAAACACGTGGGATTTAACCGATTCGTCGCCAGTGACGAGTACGAGGACACGAGTGAAACCACGGGCTGCTCTAATCGCACTGGTTTATTGTAGCGGTAACTGTTAAGGTGGGCGCAGCCACACACACAAACATGCATACATAACAACTTAGTATTCTAGTAAAAAGTTAGACATGTAGACAATGTGCTTGTCTAGATATTGATTTCAGGTTAAGCAGTATGGCTAATATTGAATTAAAGTTTGTAGAGTGAATAATAATCGATCATCAACAATGATCTCAGTTACTAAACAAAACTTTAGAAATATAAAATCACGGCGACACTCATTACTGATATGTATGCATTCCTTGCTTATATACGTTACGTTTCAAACGCGCGGCAAGTTTGCGCGCGCCGCGCGCTGTGGCAGGAGGCAGCGAACAACGGTAGTGGGGAGCGGGGTGCCCTTGACTGCGTCTACGGTCCATCAAAAAAAATCCTAAAGCGTGTTTTAAATTAATAGCAATAGAAAAATTTTATTTTGTTGTTACTATAATAGGTATTGCCCGCGGTTTCGTTCACGTAGAGTTCGTTATCGCGTTACATGAATATTATTTATTTCTTTGAACTTTATTGCACAAACAAAAAAAACACAAATGGCGGACTTAATGCCAAAAGGCATTCTCTACCAGTCAACCATTGGGTCAAATAGAGACAAAAAAAACACATTCTCATACAGATGACCACCCTTCCTTGTACCATTTTAAAAGCCAGTTGCAGCTTTTCTTTCCCGATTTTTTTCAGATGTTTGGACTTGGTATTTTCCTCGCGATAGTTATTTGTTTTAAGGGGAATGTTGTTGTTAACCGCTAATGCTAATATTGATAACCGATAGTTATATAGAGATACGTTATAAGCAGTGATCGGCACGACCCGTGACGCACCGCGGGATTGCGAGCAGAAATCATAATATGGACATGATTAGATTATAACATAACTCCGTGATTTTGTTAAATAGAATAATTTTATTGTATGATATATATTTGCAAATATACGATAAAGTGTTAAATAAGCTTATAAAATGTATAATTAATTATTAAATAAAAAATTGATATATTTCGAATGTTGAATATTTCAATTTGACAGTTTGTGAAATATTAAGTAGCGGCACGTAATTTTGCACTCATACAAAATACGTAAGTGTTAAAACGGTGTAACCATTTCAAGTGCAACTAAACCCTTCGACCGACTACCTGGCTTATCGAAGGTCATTTGCGAATTTTCCATTGTTTGCGTTTGTTTAAACTGGTGCGGTGCAAAAAAGACGACTAATTGAAATGCCTAAATAAAGAGTTAATGCCATCCTTTTCTAGTTTACTGATAAGGATTGCAACTATTTTCTAATGGCAAATATGTTTACTTATGTTCCTCGGTTCATTAAGTTCGCACGTGTTGTTAAAGTTCCTTATTATCTCAGTGTTTATTTCAACGACTTTGGCTTGTTTTACGGACTCGATAATCTCTTATGTTACACTAACTGGACTTCCTATTGGCTGCTGATTGGACAAAGTGAACTGTTGCTCGTGTGTCCTGAATATGACGCGTAGGACAACTCGGACCTTTCCTCAAACGAACGAACTTGATGTCATTTTATTTAATGGTAAAAATCATTCATCTTCCTGTGTGGAATACCTTTATGTACTATAATCGGAAATACTGACTTCCTAAAAAGACCGAAATCTCGGGGCATATCCATGTTAACATAATGATTGAGGTCATTGACACCGTGCGACACGGGTCGTGCCGATCACGGTATATGCACCCTCATGTTATTTATTTCTGATAAGACAAAATTCACAGTGATACATTTCTAGTAGGTTGCCTTGTAAGATTGCGTACGGATAGTTTTTTTGTTTGTTATTTCATCGTATGATATATCAAATGAAAGCTTATTTGAAAGTTGCCGTATTAAAAAAGTTGGTCCAGTTAATGGTCGCCTAGATTAACCGATTTTTATATAAAATGTAGGCAACCATGGACTGGACCAACTTGTTAAAAAGGCAACCTAGTACAGTTAGTAATATAGTACCTGGGCGACCGAGCTTTGCTCGGTTATAACTATTTATTGTAATATGGTGGTGATAATCTACATAAACTTAAAAAGTAAAATGTGAACTGACAATTATTATTATTTACAATCGATTTTAACCTTACAGCACTTGTCACAGAGTAACGCCATCTATTGTCGATTTCTCTTATTACATAGGTCATTTTTTTTACTAAATTAAACTTGTGTAAAACAATAAAAATTAAAAAATTATATATAAACTTGAACATATAAAAAAAAAAAAAAAGTTAGTCACCGGGCTAGATTCGAACCCGTAACACTCGTTTAGCAGTCCGCGTCTTAACCCGCTGGACCAGACGGACAGTGGCCGGCAACACGAAATTAGTGACCATATTCTGCGTCGAAAGAAAAACGCATGAAAACTCGAAAACACGCGTTTTCCCAAACATAAGACTAATCTAGATAGATTGTATACCCCCAAAAACCCCTATATACCAAATTTCAGCGAAATCGTTAGAGCCGTTTCCGAGATCACAGAAATATAATTATATAATATATATATACAAGAATTGCTCGTTTAAAGGTATAAGATAAAATAACTTTTCTTTTGATATATCATGTGACGTTTTCGTTTACACACTAAAAGCACAGTGTAAAAAGTAACAGTGGGCCGACGCCTTTGATGTTTGCGTAAATGCCGACACCACTCAAGGTCTCCGTACCTACCTAGGGTTATCACAGACTTACACAACTGCCCAAAAGAGGATGGAAATGTTTTTAGTTTTCATGTTGTATGATGTATGTGTACTAATTTTACAAATGACGTCCATTTTGGAAATAAAGATGGCGGACGTCACTTTTTTGAAAAAGTCGTCATGGGTGTTGTTTTCTGGGTTTTTAGGGGTGTGGATTTCAAAAATGGCATCTATTTTGAAAATAAATATGGCGGACGCTACTTTTTGAAATGGGTGTCGATGTGTGTAGCCGTGATATCAACCACCTTTAATTCTAAAATGGTCTCTATTTTTGAAATCTGCACCAACAAGAACCGCCAAAATTGACGTCATTTTTGTAATTGGAACCCCGAGGAACCTCGGAGATGACACCCATATCGATTTTTAAGAAAAATTAATGTCCGCCATCTTGGATTTCAAAATAGACGTCATTTTTGTAATCGGAATCCCGAGGAACCTCGGATATGACACCCATATCGACTTTTAAGAATAAATAATTTCCGCCATCTTGGATTTCAAAATGAACGTCATTTTCGTAATCGGATCCCCGAGGAACCTCGGAGATGACACCCATATCGATTTTTAAGAAAAATTAATGTCCGCCATCTTGGATTTCAAAATGAACGTCATTTTCGTAATCGGAACCCCGAGGAACCTCGGAGATGACACCCATATCGATTTTTAAGAAAAATTAATGTCCGCCATCTTGGATTTCAAAATAGACGTCATTTTCGTAATCGGAATCCCGAGGAACCTCGGATATGACACCCATATCCACTTAAGAAAAAATAATTTCCGCCATCTTGGATTTCAAAATGAACGTCATTTTCGTAATCGGATCCCCGAGGAACCTCGGAGATGACACCCATATCGATTTTTAAGAAAAAATAATGTTCGCCATCTTGTATTGCAAAATGGACGTCATTTTCGTAATCGGAACCTCGAAGAACCTCGGAGATGACACCCATACCGATTTTTAAGAAACATGAATGTCCGCCATCTTGGGTTCCATAATGGATGTCATTTTCGTAATCGGCACCCTGAGGACTTTCAAAAATAATGAAAACATCAAATACTACATGATACATATACAAACAGAAGCAAGAAACAATTTCTTGCTTTTTAAAGTCTTAAACTACTCATAATTTCTTAAAATAAGTTATAAAACATGTCCGCCATTTTGAATTTGAAAATTGATATCATAATAATGATATATTTTTGTTTACACTGAGACAAATAATTAGCACATGTCGTATGAAAAAAAACAAAAGTTAGTCACCAGGCGAGATTCGAACCCGTAACACTCGTTTAGCAGTCCGCGTCTTAACCCGCTGGACCAGACGGACAGTGGCCGGCAACACGAAATTAGCGACCATATTCTACGTCGAAAGAAAAACGCATGAAAACTCGAAAACACGCGTTTTCCCAAACATAAGACTAATCTAGATCGATTGTTTACCCCCAAAAACCCCCATATACCAAATTTCAGCAAAATCGTTAGAGCCGTTTCCGAGATCCCGGAAATATATATACACAAGAATTGCTCGTTTAAAGGTATAAGATAATTAGGCATTAAAACACTCGTGTGATCTTTTTAAGAAACTCACTTCGTTCGTTTCCTAAGCCCACACTCGTGTATTTTAATGCCTTTTATTATGTAGCAGTAACATAAACTACTAATATATGTTGAAAGTAAGTACAGGCGGCTAACACAATGGTAACAAAAGACAAAAGTTTTGAAAATGTAATTTTCATCATCGTCACTTGGCTGTACATTTGAGGGCCTATCGCGAACCACGTTCGACGTGTTACCTCTCTGTCGCACTTGTAAATTCGTACGTAAGTATGACAGGGAGGCAACACGTCGAACGTGGTTCGCGGTAAGCCCTCTGATGCCACCTCCATTAGTCTTTTGTACGCCGGTATAGCCTTCGACTCAATGTATAATCTACACTTTTTATGGAAACGTAGTTCCTCCTTCCCGTAGAAATATTTAACTTTCCCATCACCAAGAAAGATTATTTGCTCGAGGTTATTAGCTGCTCAATTCCTCGTTTTTTCTCTGTTACTAAGTCAGTACAGTACACATATCAAACATTTTTCACTCATTTTGAAGTCATAATAACTTTTATTCTATAATTAAATTCATGTAATGTCCGCATCTAATTTATGTGCACGATAAACAAACAAATGAATGATTTAAAAGAAAAGACAAACAGCGCTTGCGAAGCTAAGCGGAGGCCGCGGGCGGGGCGAGGTATCTATCGCTCACTAGGTCGGCTACGATAGGCTCCCGCGCGCCGAGCCGACATGTTGACGGACCAGCGCGGCGTGGTTATGAATTTCGCGCCTTTTTAAGTTGATTTTACTATTACAATGCAAGCTACACACAGATATTTCTTACTTTCCATAAAATGGCTACATATATTATTTTATAGTAATAGACTTATCTCTACGGACTTTAATTCAATATTAGATCTTACAGGACAAAAAACGCATATTAATTGTAAAGCACATATCCTATTCTTCTAATTTTTTGCCTTGCCTATTAACTTAAGAATTTAGATATGATATTGTGGATTTTTCAAACTTTAATTCAATATTGACAAAATAATAAGCTAATTTGAGTTTGACAAAGTAGCACGTTGATTTTTTTTCTAAAAATTTGATAGCATAAAGCCTCATACATATTATAAAAGACGATGCTTAAATTTTGTACTTTAATTCAATATTCAAAATTCATCAATAAAAATACATAAATACCTTATTTATATCTAACGCTCGTTCTAAATTTTCTTCATATATTACAAATATGCTTAAAAATATGTCCCATACCAGATAAACATCACTTTTCACTCTTTAGAATTATCGAAACTTATAGGGCAAAAATCCGGTCCCACTATTGGTCTATTATTGTCATAAAATTGGAATTGTGTTGCATGTTTTTACAAGCTTTTTATTATTTTGCAATGTACCTATGTATGTACGGGTCAAATCTTATAAGTTAAATTTGACCCACTTCTCGGTTTCCGATGAAGCTGAAAATTTGCATACATATGTAAGTCGGGTGACAATGCAATATTATGGTCCATCGAGCTGATCTGATGATGGAGACAGGAGGTGGCCATAGGAACTCTGTGATAAAACAACGCAACCTCATTGTGTTTGAGGTTTTTAGAATTGTCTCGCGTAATAGTTGTCTGTGGAAAGAAAAGTACAGTCAGCGATAAAAGCTTGTACCAAAAATGGAATTTTTGCCAAAATCTTTTAGTTTATATATTGACGAAAATGTCATTTTCAAGCATTGAAAAAGAAGAGCACATAAAATTGACGCTGCCAGTAACACTAATAGAGGAAGAGCCGAGAACGATAGCCTTTTACCATCAAAATCGGGTGAAAAATAATTGGCGGCATATGAAACTTGTATTCAATGGAAAATCAGCAAAAACGCCCAGTATTTCTTAGAAAACGTGTTGGTAGCTTACTTCAATTAACTAGCGAATAAGTGCCTACAAGCCCAGCACGCTTTGGTGCCATTATTCGATGTTAAAACTGTAAGCCACCATTTTTGAAAATTGTACTTTTACTGTTTTGACAAAAACATCTAACTTGTAAGTATTTTTTTCCTCACAAGTGTGTTGAAAAACGACGTATGAAACGCGTGTGCATTGGTCATTACCCACATCGGCTTTCTTATTGCGTGCTCGCTTACAGCTCGCGCGCACAATATCGACTCGTGTGTAATGACCAACTTAGTATATTGTATCATAATGTACTATTACAGTACATATGGGGCTACTTTATAGCACTAGTGCGAGAAGTAGCATATTACGTTACTGTGTCGAACACATATGTACTGTAAAACGTTGTACGATACATGTGCGAATAGGTAATTCGCAACTCGTGTCGATTTAAAACACTCCCTTCGGTCGTGTTTTAATTTATCGCCACTCGTTTCGAATTTCCTATTTTTCGCACTTGTATCGTAATGTACTATTAACGCACCTTTACATTGGCATATTTTTAGTTTCCATAAAATATTATTTATCTGTGATTGAGACTAAAAAAAAAGTTTGAAAGCCCTGCGTTATGCATGTTTGGAGAAACACAGTCAATCTTGAGAAATGTGCACCATAGGAACATTTTTAATTATTTTAAAATGTAGTTTTGCATTCCCTTGAACCACTGAAAATCTGATAAATAACAAACGGCTGAATTCACCGTCATAAATATATTACACTATCCAACTCTTATTAGATTAAAACTACTTAGTGCACTATTTTAGCTGGTACAGCAACAGTAGCTTCCATTATTGTTGATAATTTTCTGGCTTGGGGTGCATTTAATACACATTGTTCTAATATATAATAAGTATTATTTGATCATTTCCAGGACATTTATACCATAATGGAAAAGCCTTAGAAATGAGGATAACGCGCGACGCTTCAAAGAATTGCTTTTATATTTTTTTTTCAAACTACTTTAACTCTAATTAAAAATATTTTTTGTAAACACAAAATATGTCAATGTGAAGGTAATTAAACATATATTAATTTGATACCAATATTAGTTTGATAGTCCAATTATGCTAACAGCTAGACTCAAATAAGTCCGATTTGTGAAAAAAAGTGGGATTTTTTCGATAGCGAATGTACTCGTATGAGAATTCTAAGAGGGAAATTCAAAGGGCTGTTGGGGGTAGTGGCACTACTTTTCAGCCTGGCAACATTAGGTTTCTAGGAGCCTAGGAACTCCACTACAAGGATCAGAACTCAAACTGCGGTCTAATAATTTTGCATACGACACAGTTCTAGAGATCTTGGTCTATAATGTGTACAATTAGAACTACTCGACTGCCTGAGTTCTCCCTTGGAACCGGATCATGTCTCTCATAAATAAATAAATATTATAAGACTATTTTACACCGATCGACCTAGTCCCACAGTAAGCTCGATAAGGCTAGTATTGTGGGTACTGGAACTACTAGACGACGATATATTATACATGCGAAGCGCAAGGGCACTACCTTTTTTGATCCCTCTTAACTTAGGTTTGGATAATCCCAGATAAACAAAATTCTCGGGATAAGATGTCAATAGTGAACGTATTAAACATAAAAAAGTCACAATTGCATACCTTTTATAGTTTAGATTTTATTGATACCTAAAAAACTTTCGTCACTGTCTCACTCACTCACTCATTCGGTGATGATCTTCAAAACTCTTAGGGTAGTTCCTGACGTTCTAGAAAGCTGATTTTGGTTGTTGTCGAGCACCTCCGCGGGCACGAACCGGAACTATATTATCTTACACATCATGTAAGGGAGGTAGTGGAACACCGTCACGGTGCCCCAGTCGTAGGTGTTGGCTGTGGGCTGCCGCGGTCGCTTGTGGCGCAGCTTGTCGAGCACCTCCGCGGGCAGGAACCGGAGCTATATTATCTTACACATCATGTAAGGGAGGTAGTGGAACACCGTCACGGTGCCCCAGTCGTAGGTGTTGGCTGTGGGCTGCCGCGGTCGCTTGTGGCGCAGCTTGTCGAGCACCTCCGCGGGCAGGAACCGGAGCTATATTATCTTACACATCATGTAAGGGAGGTAGTGGAACACCGTCACGGTGCCCCAGTCGTAGGAGTTGGCTGTGGGCCGCCGCGGTCGCTTGTGGCGCAGCTTGTCGAGCACCTCCGCGGGCACGAACCGGAGCTATATTATCTTACACATCATGTAAGGGAGGTAGTGGAACACCGTCACGGTGCCCCAGTCGTAGGTGTTGGCTGTGGGCTGCCGCGGTCGCTTGTGGCGCAGCTTGTCGAGCACCTCCGCGGGCAGGAACCGGAGCTATATTATCTTACACATCATGTAAGGGAGGTAGTGGAACACCGTCACGGTGCCCCAGTCGTAGGTGTTGGCTGTGGGCTGCCGCGGTCGCTTGTGGCGCAGCTTGTCGAGCACCTCCGCGGGCAGGAACCGGAGCTATATTATCTTACACATCATGTAAGGGAGGTAGTGGAACACCGTCACGGTGCCCCAGTCGTAGGTGTTGGCTGTGGGCTGCCGCGGTCGCTTGTGGCGCAGCTTGTCGAGCACCTCCGCGGGCAGGAACCGGAGCTATATTATCTTACACATCATGTAAGGGAGGTAGTGGAACACCGTCACGGTGCCCCAGTCGTAGGTGTTGGCTGTGGGCTGCCGCGGTCGCTTGTGGCGCAGCTTGTCGAGCACCTCCGCGGGCACGAACCGGAGCTATATTATCTTACACATCATGTAAGGGAGGTAGTGGAACACCGTCACGGTGCCCCAGTCGTAGGTGTTGGCTGTGGGCTGCCGCGGTCGCTTGTGGCGCAGCTTGTCGAGCACCTCCGCGGGCACGAACCGGAGCTATATTATCTTACACATCATGTAAGGGAGGTAGTGGAACACCGTCACGGTGCCCCAGTCGTAGGTGTTGGCTGTGGGCTGCCGCGGTCGCTTGTGGCGCAGCTTGTCGAGCACCTCCGCGGGCACGAACCGGAGCTATATTATCTTACACATCATGTAAGGGAGGTAGTGGAACACCGTCACGGTGCCCCAGTCGTAGGTGTTGGCTGTGGGCTGCCGCGGTCGCTTGTGGCGCAGCTTGTCGAGCACCTCCGCGGGCACGAACCGGAGCTATATTATCTTACACATCATGTAAGGGAGGTAGTGGAACACCGTCACGGTGCCCCAGTCGTAGGTGTTGGCTGTGGGCTGCCGCGGTCGCTTGTGGCGCAGCTTGTCGAGCACCTCCGCGGGCACGAACCGGAACCTGTCGACGACGGGCAGAAGTCGCCAGCGCAAGAACCGCATGAAGTGCGACACCAGGATGGGGCTGCAACAACGTACATTGTTTTAACCTATTTATAATCTTGAAGATGCTTAGAGCCGAAAAAAGCGTTGATAGCCTAGCGGTAAATTTGTGCAATTTTCAATCTGGAGGTAGCAGGTTCAATCTTTGAGAATAGTTGAGACATACCTGCGGTTGAAGTTGAGCGTATGGAGCAGTATGGCGACCATCATGTGGTTGGTGACGCGGTCGACTCGCAGGCTCTTGGCGTGGCTGGTGCGGGGTTCGAGCTCCTCGGCCTGCTCCTCCTCGCTCGAGGAGGTGACTTCCAGCTGTTGAGAATAGTTCACACACACCTGCGGTCGAAGTTGAGCGCCAGCGGCAGGCAGCTTCCAGCTGTTGAATATAATTCGGACATACCTGCGGTCGAAGTTGAGCGCCAGCGCAATATGGCGACCACCATATGGTTGGTGACGCGGTTAACCCTCAGGCTCTTGGCGTGGCTGGTGCGGGGTTCGAGCTCCTCGGCCTGCTCCTCCTCGCTCGAGGAGGTGGCTTCCAGTTGTTGAGAATAGTTCACACACACCTGCGGTCGAAGTTGAGCGCCAGCGCCAGTATTGCGACCATCATGTAGTTGGTAACGCGGTCCACCCGCAGTGTCTTGGCGTGGGCGGTGAGGGGCCCGAAATCCTCGACCTCCTCCTCCTCGCTCGAGGAGGAACTGACTTCCAGCTGCCTGAGGACTTGAGCGGGGCTAAAAAGGGGATGGGTGTTTAGATAAGTATACTCGCTACACTACCCCATTAGGTAACTGTTATGAGAGCTTTACCGTTTTCATAGAGGTAGAGTTGTAATATTTATGAAATTATTGGGATGTAACTATTAATCATCTGTAATATGTAACTGTCGTATTCTGAAAGGCAAATTTTATTAATAAATAATATAAAATAAATTTATATTTTAGGTTAAAAAAATTTTTTTTTTTTTTTTACCGTTAACTATTTTTAAAAATGTATTGGAGCATTCTATGAGAATGAATGTTGCTTATGTAACATCTCAAAATGCTGAGAAAGCGATATGGGGTTTGGTAATATTTCACGGATTTGATTGGGGTAGCTAGCTGCCATACAAGGCAAAAGCGTTATGTAACTGACATTCGTTGAGTGCCCCATTGGCCTCATTAGAGAGTTGGAAAGGAAATCAGACACCTATACAATTTGACAAAGTTGTGCGTCGAAATATTGGGAGCTCAATAAAAACAATATAAAAGTTTATATCCCGGTCTATTTAAGTCTAGTAGTCTCAAACAAAAGAAATTCATCCCAATTTACTAAATACCGAGGTTAAATTTAAAATTTTTGGATGGTGGGTCTTTCCAGCATTGTGATTATAGACCTCTACACTCACCCCATCGCCTCCTTATTCTGGAACTTCCTGATGTAGCGGGTCCAGATCCACAGCACCTTCATACGCACACTAGGGGCGGCGCCAAGTTCGATGAGCATCTCCGTCAGCCCTGCCAGCTGGAAGTTGTACCTGTGCCATTTGTACCACTCCTGGCTCACTGCAAAATTAGTATATTAACCCTAGAGTAGTTGCGCCGTTTCGTGAACGTGAGTGCTTGCGTGGGGAGCATTTTGCCACCCATACTTAACATAAGTTTTTGTAAAATAATGGAGAAACCACTTTATAATCATTTTTATACAATGAAAAATAAAAATCTATTGGAAAAATGCTTATAATAGTTTCACACTTAGTAGTAAAAAAAAAAATACCTACTTTGTGGAAGCCGTGCGAGCCCAATTTCAAAGAAAAACCGCAAATCGATGTACAGTTTAGCCGTTTGGCATGCGCATACTAGAGTCAATACAATTTTTGTTGACCGCAGTTCCTTAAAAAATCCCCTTTTTTTATTGTATGGGTATTTTTATCTTCAGACACCTATCATGTGTAGTATCATATGAAAGGGCTTAAATATATAATCCCGAAAAAGGAATAAGTATTGAAAGTGATTTAATTAAGTATTTTTTAATTTTTCAATATTACAAAGTGTCGCAATACTACTTCAGTACCTATTTTAAGAGACTTGAGGAACTGCACTGCAGACACGGTACATATTAATCATAAAATGATACGTATTATCCATATTTTCAACGGGGAATACCTCTTTAAACCTTTTACGTCGCCTATTTTAGATTATTTGTTGTTGTTGTTAGATTATTTGCTGTATTTGTTGTTTGTTGTGTATTCAAAACGTGCATTAATTTCAGTGATTGTACACTTTTGTTTGCGTTTGTCATTGATTCACCGTTATTTCTGTTTGACTCATTTCCTCAAAGGTTGACTGGAAGAGATCCCATACAGGGATAAGTTCGCCTTTGTTGTATTTAATTTGCTCTGTAACTGTGTTTTTCGTGTTTTTATTTCTATGTACAATAAAGTACAGCTTTTTTGGGCGGTAGACATAAAAAAAGTAATACATCACCTCTAGAGAATTTATTGAAATAATTGTGAAATACTTACAATTTACACTTTTAAACACTGTGAAGTAAAGTTTAGTCTATAATTTCACTGAATAAATACTTGCAGCACTATAGATGCAGTAAGTCTTAACATTTAGCACTGTCTAATCCTGCTGATTCCAACAAGTGTCAAAAACATAACCTCCAAGTCGACCTACAACTCATTAAATATGGCAAGCTACAGTGAAATAGCAGAGACACAAAAATCCTTGGAGAAATCGGTAAACAAGATGCTTTCTAAGTTTGAGGCTAGAATGAAGTCACCAGCATCCAGAGCCACAGTAAGTAGTTTGAGCGAAGAATTCTCCAGCTTCAAAGATCACACATTGGGCATGTTGAAACTTCTACGAAGCCAAATTAGTGCTCTCAGTAATACTCAAGATATCTTAGAAATGAGACATAGAAGAAAATATCTTCTCTTCAAAGGGGTGCCGGAGGATCCTGGTGAAAATATAGTTTCTTCAATCACCAGTATTGTAACAGAGCGACTCAAGATCCCCGATGTCTCTGCCGATTCTTTCAAGGCATGTCACAGGCTGGGTAAGCCGTCCGAGGGCCGGGCTAGACCCATTCTTGTACGCTTTGCAGACATGCGCCTAAAGTCCCTGGTTTGGCAGAAGAAGACAGCGTGTAAGGGAAGTACTTTTGCCATATCAGAGTTCCTTACACCACATCGACAGGAATTGTTCACTCAGGCGCGGAAGGCATTCGGCATGAAAAGCTGCTGGTCACTCGACGGGAACATCTTCGTTAAGCTGTCCTCAGGTGTGCGTGAGCGTGTGGAGTCAAGCGAAGATATTGATCGTATCAAAGATCCCCGCAACGTGCGCCAGTCACAGTCTTCGTCGACACCTGACCCTAATGTGACCGAGGAGCAGAGCAGGACCGTTGGTGACTGCGGCGGCCAAGCTGGCCGGTCTCGACGTGAAAAGCCGGTAGCCTAGTCTACTATTGCTATAACGCGAAATTAACAAATGTTCTTTCTGAAATTGTTACATTGTATACTCCGTTTACTAATGTTTTCAATTTAAAATTCACTTTCCAAGTTTTGCACGGTAATCTTAAATTGTGAGTTCTACCCTTTAACTTTATTTATTTTGTTTTGCATCTCATTTGACGTTTAGTGGGTATTTTGACACCTATGTTCTGTCAATTTGACTCGGCGTGTTTGAGTTACTGTTATTATCGCTTGATTTTGTTATGAAATTATCGGTTTATTTTTCTTAGTGGTAACGCATCATTAATTTTTTCTACGTTTAAATCTGTGTGTAAATTTACTTTTTTCCTGTCTGTATCAATTTTTCTCACAGAGCAATCGGCAGGATTAGCAGAGTTGGGCCTATATTTTAATTTTGCAATTTTTATTTTTAAAATAATTGTTTTTTTCTTTTGGTACGTACACATATTTTTAATTGTGTTTGTCTTATATTTATATATATGTCTAATGATGAAACTTTTTACTCTGCCAGTAATAACAGCTCTGATTTTATCTCACTAAGCTCACTTGACAACTCTTACAATTTGGGTACTTTGGTATCGCGCGAATTTCTTAACTCCAAACACTTTAATGTGTGTCATATTAATGCCCAAAGTATCCCTTCTCACTTTACTGACCTTTTAGACACATTTCAGACTGACTTTGTCCACGCAATACTCGTATCGGAGAGTTGGCTAAAGCCTACCCTCGACTCCACATCTTATGCCCTACCTGGTTTTGTTTTAATTAGAAACGATCGTACCGGCAAGGGTGGGGGCGGTGTTGCCATTTACCTCAGAAGTAACATTCCGTACAAAATCTTAAATTTATCTCCTTCTCCTTACTCTGGTTGTGCGGAATGGATATTTCTTGAGGTAAATGTCAAAGGAGTCAAGGCTGTACTAGGTGTAGTCTACTGTCCCCCTACTATTGATTATTTTTCCGACCTAGAGAGGGCCCTAGAATCGTTAAGCTCGGATTACACACATCACCTCATTATGGGTGACCTTAACACTGATCTGTGTAAGGACACTCCACAGAGCCGTAAACTAAATTATTTAATTCAATCTGTTAATTTGTCTCTTCTGCCCTTAACTCCTACTCATCATACTGCTACCTCTGATACTTGGCTGGACGTAATACTTACTTCTTTTACCAGGAATATCATAAAACATGGTCAGTTTTCTGCACCCGGCTTCTCTCACCATGACCTGATTTTCGCGTCCTATAATATTAAACCGGCGAAGTGTAAACCAGCCATTATATACATGCGTAGCTTCGCTAAAGTCGACCCTGATGCGTTGCGCCGCGACGCTGCGGCAATTGACTGGTCCCCTGTACTTGCAGCTACCACAACGGAAACCAAAGTATGTCTCTTCAATGCTGCAATATTAAAAACTTTTGATAAACATGCTCCGTTGCACAGGTGTAGAGTTAAGCGGCCTCCAGCGCCGTGGATTACAGACGGCGTGCGCATGGCTATGCGTAGAAGAGACCGTGCCTTTAAACGCTTTAAGCGTTTCCGCACAGACGAAAACTGGGCGCTCTTTAAGACTGCACGAAACCGGTGTAACCAAATGGTGCGTTCAGCGAAGCGGCGATTTATCCATTTAAATGTCACCTCATCTTCCATGGCTGACGTTTGGAAGTTCTTAAAATCTCTCGGTCTTGGCAAACCCGTTAATCAATTTGACGGTATTTCTTTCTCCCTTTCTGACCTTAACAAGCATTTCTCGTCTGCCCAATCCGTCGATAGCAATACTAAAATCAATACCATTTTCGAAATTTTAGCCCTACCTTCAATTGACACTGTCTCGTTTTCATTCTCACCCACTACTCAATCCGAGGTTAAGACCATTATTAAGGCCATTAAATCTAAAGCTGTTGGTTGTGATGATATCAGTCGGTATATGATAGTGTCTGTCCTTGACTGCGTGCTTCCTATACTGACTGATATTATTAACTTCTCGCTCTCTAACGGTGAATTTCCGTCACTTTGGCGCAAAGCGTTTGTCATACCTCTGCCGAAAACAAATAATCCCTCGTTGGTTAGTCAGTTCCGACCTATTTCTATACTCCCTTTTCTATCGAAGATCGCTGAAGCGGTGGCTCATAAACAGCTGTCAAGTTTTATTCTCTCAAACAAACTTCTAAGCCCCTTTCAGTCTGGTTTTCGACCGGGACATAGCACCTGTACCGCGCTGCTCAAAGTGACCGAGGACATCAGGCAGGGTATGGAACACCAAATGGTCACAGTACTTATCCTCGTTGACTTCTCAAACGCCTTCAATACTGTCGACCATGAAATTCTCCTTGCCCTACTTGAGCACCTCAACGTGTCGCCTTGTGCCTTGAATTGGTTCTCGGCGTATCTTTGTGGACGTCAGCAAGCTGTACGTGTCGACCGCACTTTGTCCGAATGGTGTGACTTAGCCACTGGTGTACCACAAGGAGGTATTCTTTCACCCCTATTGTTTTCTATCTTTGTAAATTTTATAACTCCGGACCTTCGCTGCTCGTACCATCTCTACGCCGACGACCTGCAACTCTATGACCGATGTAACATTGCTGACCTTACTGCCACCATTGATAAGTTAAATCTGGACCTCATACACATCCAACATTGGTCTCAGAAGTTCGGTCTATTCGTTAACCCCTCCAAGTGTCAGGCCATTGTCATAGGCGGCGCCCGACAGCTCCTTAAACTCGAATTTATACCTCCTGTATACTTTAGTGGCACGCCTATTCCCTACAGCCAAAGTGTAAAAGACTTGGGTGTCTATATCGATAGTACCCTGAGCTGGAGGACACAGATAGCTGAAATAAGCCGCAAAGTTACTGGTTCTCTTCATGCTCTCAACAGACTTAAACACTTTTTACCTATTAAAACCAAAATATTATTAGTACAAACTTTAATCCTACCAATAATCGACTATGGCGATGTGTGTTATCCGGACTTAAATGAGGAGCTCTTGGACAAATTAGATCGTTTAATGAATAATTGTATCCGTTTTGTTTTCTGTCTCCGCAAATACGATCATGTCTCCTCATTCCGCTCAAAACTTGGCTGGTTTCCCATTCGTATTCGGCGCAACATTCGCATGCTCTGCACCCTCTTTTCTGTTCTTAACGACCCTCAGTCCCCCGAATATCTAAAATCTTTCTTCCACTACTATGGTGTCTCTCGTGTCCGTCAGCTTCGCTCTTCTGGCAATCTATCTCTGTCTATACCATCTCACCGAACTGGTTACATGTCCGATTCTTTCTCTATTCAGGCAGCTCGCCTTTGGAATAGTCTCCCTGTCAAAATTAGACAGTGTCCGAACAGGTTTGCTTTTAAAAAATCCTTAAGTGAGCACTTTGCTGGCAGTACTGGAAAATCTTAATGTTTCTGCTTTGTAAGTTCATCTGATTTCATATATATATATATATATATATATATATGTATGTATATGTAAGTATATGTATTTGTATCAATATTATTAATATATATGTATGTTTATGTATGTGTATTTTTTATGAATGTATTGTGTTCGTACTTGTATCAATTGTATCACCTATACCTATGTTTTTGCACCGCCTACAACTTATCTGCTTTGCCTAAAGGTTGACTGGTAGAGAATGCCTTACGGCATTAAGTTCGCCTATTGTACAGTGTGTTTTCTTATGTGCAATAAAGATTAAATAAATAAATAAATAAAGTATATACATACATACATATTTATTGACAGTGCATGTCAAAAAGTTATCAGATTTCTTGTAGAGCCAAAAAAAAATGTATTTTATAGTATGTAATACTTCTTGTACTAATGAAACGTCCAAGCCACATATTACCATTATTAAAACTAAATCGGTTCAGCAGTTATTGATTCCCCATACAAAATTCCAGCCCCCCCTTTTTCCCTTTTCTAGGGGAGGACCCCTATTGAACCACGCGTGATTTGTGCCCAACAAGCCCTTTGCTGAATAAATGTTTGTTTATTTGTTTGTACTAACATAATTTTTATTGTTTTGTTACACTGTTACTAACCAAGGTCTTTTGTAATTCAATATTAAGTGACTTTAAACATCTCTAAGTAATAATAACACTTTAGTTTGCATTGATATTTTCAGTTAGTTGTGTTATAATTGTGGATGTGCTTTTTTTTGCTTGTATGTAAATTCCATGTTGAAAAGTAAGTGCCCTTGTGGCCTATTTG
The DNA here is from genome assembly GCF_033807575.1 of Cydia pomonella. Lineage (NCBI taxonomy): Eukaryota > Metazoa > Arthropoda > Insecta > Lepidoptera > Tortricidae > Cydia > Cydia pomonella. Next base: position 15,810,092 of record NC_084723.1, on the reverse strand, counting down.
CTGAATAAATGTTGAAGTATCAGCTGTGTCTGCAGTACTGTAAGGTGATAGACGAAAGTTGTTTTTCCTATTGTGTAATCCTATTTTATAATCTGAATTGCACAGTACTTTGGTTTCCACTGTAATGCTGTATATTGTTTCGAATAAATAAATAATTAGGAAATTAAATAACAGGGCTTAATTAGGAGTTGTATTTGGCCTTGCTTGATACAAGTTGGAACAAGTTGTATACATATTTCTTTGTGTCAGCAATAATGTAGTAGCAGTAGCAGCCAACAATGTACCTAACTATGAACCACATGTAATATTAGCCAAGGATTACCAACATTTTAAAGCACTATTCATTAGCCTAAGCAGCTTGTTAAGATATAACTAGCCTGGGGTGGAACAACAAAACAGGAAAAGAAGAACTGGTAAAAAAAGAACCACATACTTTCCACGCCCTCCTTGATCTTGACGGAGTACCGGGAGCGGCGCGCGATAGTGAACGTGCCGTCGGCCAGCGCCTGTTGCTCCACCACCGTCTCCTGCACGTTCGTGTCCTGCGTGCCGCACTCCACACAGTAGAAGAACCCGTCCACCAGCCGCGTCCTCGTCTCGCCGCACACGCCGCACGGGTCGCCTTTAGCCATACTTCTTGTTTTTCCTACCTTATATCACTAACTTAACTCATTATTTATAAAGTTTAGCACTACACGTGCACGGGCATTTGCACGGGTAACGAAAACTCGCGGACTGTACGAGAAATGTCAAAGTCAAAAGAAAACGAAACGGACTGTCATTGTCAAAACGCGCGGTACGAAAACTAGATTTTAAATCGCAGTTTACATTCGCGGCTCTGCCACAGCTCGTAAGCTCCTCGAGCTAATGTAATGCCTCTGCACTCTCGCCTCGTGGCTCGGCTCGCGGCTGTTCTTGTGTCTCGGCCACAGAACCTAAGCTCGTCGAGCTAATCGATTTTAACACAAGCGGCACGGCACGGTATAACGTCAGAGAGGCTACCGCGAACCACGTTCGATTTGTTGCCTCTCTGTCATACTTATGTCCTAATTTACAAATGTGACAGAGAGGCAACATATCGAACGTGGTCGTGGTGTGCGATAGGCCCTTAGGGCTATAACCACGAAAATCGAAGTTTATGAAATGCGGGTATTTTTCTCAGTCACTCTAATTACGTCTAAGGGAGAGTAAAGGAGAAAGATCCCCGCAATTTGCGAATTTCGGTTTTCGCGGTAGGCCACCTGTAACCGAATTAAAAGCCGAACGCGAATGTAAACAGCAAGCGTGCGTCCCCAGCGAGCCCCTTTGACTATTGCCTAATAAACCGCTCCGGACGTGAGCTCGGCGAGTGGTGAGCCGAGTCACGAACCCACCGTTTACATGCGTCTCTTGGTTCGGCTCGCGTCGTGGCTCGGCTAGCCACTCGCATGTGAATGTAAATGCTAGCGCCATGACAATTTCTGAACGAAAATATGATTTGCGTTGTTGGCAGCAATGAATTTCAATTGACGTGTACTTCTTTGCCAGCATAAATAGTCTACTAAATTAGTAGTTTGAATTGAAATCAGTTTAGTCGTTATTTAAAGTACGTCTAAATCTCCAAGAGAATGTGATATATCGGCCCAACAGATTGAGAATGACAATAGCCAGAATGAGACACTGAAGCGTTGTTGTTGAGCAAAACGTTAGTGATATTATTTGGAGTTTTCTTTACACCTGGTTTTCGTGGTTGAAAACGAGAAACGATAACGCTCAATTATGCCATGCCGTGGGAACGGGGCCAACGATAATCTGAGGCTAAAGTTTTATGATGTGGAGAGGCCTTAAGCTAACTCTACATCCCTTTTCATAGGTACAACAAAGATTTCCTTGAAAAATTAACTTATACTTTGTCATTACGAATGCCATGCAGAGATAGCTTGGTCCGGCTCTATTCATATTTATATGCTATACTTTGGCAAACCAGATTTTTCAGAGTGCAAACATGCAGTATTTGATGTCAAAACCGTTATCAAGTTTTCGTGCTTTTTTTCTTAATTTATGGCCCATATTATTACTAAATGACTAGACGAGTGGTGGGCAAACTTTTTTTATCGCCTGGAAAGTTTAAGAAATATGGGGGGGGGGGGAATGCAGCAAAATTTTGCGGTCTGCATACAAATCATTTTAAACAACTACCCACTTGTTTAGAAACTATCCACCTGAATCTAATATAATCTTGTGTTGACTTGGCTCTAACAATCGTGACGCTAAACAAGCTCCGCCTGTTGCGATTTTCAGATTTTTTACAGCGGTAGCCCAGCAACGTCGAGTTCAAAAATAAGTAAAGTGCTTACTAACCTTTTAGAATAGGTACTCTAAAATGTTAGTAAGCACTTTCAAACTCAAAAGTTTCGCTTACTTGTCAATGTCATTAAAATCGTACCAAAGAAAGTTCAACTCATGCCGTTATAGTAGAAAACCGTAGTTTAGTACGTAGTAGGCTGGCAACCCCATTTACGATTTCTACCTCACAGTAATTTTATAGCGTTTCGCGTAGTCCGTCGTCAATAATTCGCTAATATTCGGGCGTGTTCACCGATTACGATCAAATAACTGAAACAGTGAGAGCTTAACGCCGCGGTGTTTAGTTAGTCGCACGCGGTCGCCTAGCAGTGAGACGTGTTCGTGCCACCACACCCTCGGAGCGCGGTGTCGGTGATAGTTGCCGAAGTGTTATGTGGTCGGGCTAGCCGCAGTGTCGTGCAGTGTGCGTGCGGGGTGCATTGATGGGCTGCAGGGGCTGGCGCAGCGCGGCGGAGCGGCCGCTGCGGCGAGACCTCGTTTGCCGGAAGGACGCCTCAACTCGCCACACTGGAACTAATGGAATTAGAGAACATCGTCGCCAACACAGTCTATTTGAAGGCCAGAGAAGGTACGGTCGCTTCTTATCAAGGTCCTGATTGCCCCGGTAGCCGAAACGCTTGTAAACTTTAAGAAAACTAAACTAGCCGCGCGCTCGGAATTATTCATGAGTACACGATTCTGTATTCAATTCAGTTAGTCTGGGGCTTGTCAAGTGGAAAATAGGCCCAGTTGTCTCTAGAAACGTCGTCTCACTCGGTAGTCTACAGTTGAGAGCAATTTGAATGCAATGAAGATATCAATTGCATCAGTCAACACCGTGTATCTCATCAGTATTGATAATTGAATTAATAAACAAAGATCTCATTGTATTCCTTAATATTTGACAATAATCATATTTAGCAGTTTTTAAAGTTTGTAGAAGACAAGGTCTCTGTGTGTGTTCTGTCTGTGTTTGACAAAATGCATGCTGTTTAACCTCTACTATGCAAGAATGTTTTGCTGATTATGAACATGATGTTGAACTGAGAGTGATTATTAGCAAGAGTCAGATAGGACAATGTGTGGGGGTTGGAATAGGGTCAACATTAGTGTCAGCATTTATTAATTTACACTTTATTACACGGCAGAAATTGTAGAAAAGGTGCACATAATGCCAGAAATGAAACTATCAGTCAACCCTCAAGCCACAGATTAACACTATAGGTACACAACTGGTCAATTTATCCTTATAATAGACCTCTTTCAGCAAGCTTTTGGCTCAGTTGAATAACAGTAAGATTTAGATAGACAAACCAACACTATATGTACAACATACAACAGCATCAAACAAATATGTATTTCTGGACACTGATTCAATCACATGTGACAGGGTAACTGCTCTACTGAACTAAATAAGGACACTTCTATCCCAAGCATGAAGGCACTAACAGTAAATACAACTGAGATCCTTACTTCCTTTTGGCCTCATGTGTGGTGAAGTATCGTTTTACAACTCAATGAGTTGTGGTTGACAGTGCAGGCCACAGATAGTTTACAAATATTGGCTGACTGTTTATACACCTTACTGCAATGAAATAGGGTATACTATTGGCTAGTAAATAGTGTTGCTGTTAGAACATGCATATAGTGTATGTAATGCTTGTTGTAGAACAGTTTTATTGGATCATTAATCGGTTTATTTACTTACAGAAACTTTTGATTTTAGGGAGCAATTTATGAATAAAGTATTACTTGTTTAGTTTTGTTCCCATTTTCATAGTTTAATTCCCAAGTTTCACAGGGTCTTTTTATTACGCATGAATGATCTGTTACTGTGTTGAAGACCAGGAACCAGTCCGGTATCCTCTTTGAGGGTTTTACCAAAGCCATTGGTTGCTCTCCAAAACCCTTTCATTTGGCTTTTAAAGCTCTTCATAATACAGGTAAGTAGCTCTCTTTTCGAATGTCTGATACCTGTTCCTAAGCACTAACCTCTTGTAGTATCCCTTATAACTGAAAGACTGGGTGTCCAGCACATTGGAAGCACAGGTGCCATAAGTACATTTTTTAATTAGGAAGAGGATATGTGAAATCAGAAAGGGAAACCCATTCCTAGAGCTAAGCAAAATAAATGGTAATCAGTTCAAAGGGGAAGCAAATTGGGGCTTATTGCTGGTTTCATTTAAGATCTAAGCCCATTGAAGGCTTTTTTCTGGGAAGGGCTGGCTTAATTCAACAAATCTGACATTATCTTTGACATTGACTGTACAAAAGAAAAAACATATGTAACTTACATTAGGAAAAGGGTAAGTATGGTCTTGTCTGAAAATATTGATATGAAAAAAGTGCCCACATATTAAGGTAGTGTATACTAGGGATTGCAATCCGGTCCGGCAGATCCGGTAATCCGGCCGGATCTGGCACTTTTTAGAAGCTATCGGATCCGGTTAAAATCACCGGATCCGGACCGGATCTGGGAAGATAAATAACGCCTAAATACAGCACACACATACGTTTTAGATGAGGTAAAGGCAACTGATGGAAAGTATGACTTGAATAGAACAAAGAATGAATTAAAAAGTTTAGATTTAGTAAGATAAGAAGATATTTAATATGGTGATGATTGAGAATAGAAGAGGATTTCTTTTTCTTTCATGTTGGTGGCATGATAATTACTTCAATAGGCACTGTAATAAAAGGAAAAATTAAAGGATGTCGATGTCAAAGAAGGCATTTGTGATTTAGGCTAAAGAGGAGGTTAATGTTATGTTATGATAGGATATCAAAACTGAACAAAAAACTGAATATTACTGTATGATGATCTTTAGTTTGACGGTGATTATGTGATTATATATATGGCAAAATATTATAAAGTTAGATTCTATTCTATTAAAATTTAAGTGGGAATCTTTTGTTTGCACAGTTTCCCCCAATCTTTTCTTTTAAACACAAGTTCCTTCCTTTTCTCTTTCCTATCTCTTAGTACATGCGACTCTACGTTTATCCGATTCTTTATTTAATCCAATGTAATTTTTCTTCAGAATTCTCTTTCCGCTATGGTTTTCAATCCTACACTCTATAATTTTTCACATGAGATCGTCTTGTTATGTTTTGTTCCCTTTATTTTGACTGATATACTTATTTGTAATTAAATAAATGTTTTTTTTTTTTTTTTAATTTCATACAGTCTATAAAACTATTTTCTCAAATAAATAAATTAAAGCAAGACAATATTGGAGCGCATTCTATATAATTTTGGTAAGAAGTAAAATATCTTTTTTCAGTTACTAGAATGGATGTCAGCGTTACAAAGAATTCAATCAAAGAACAGTTACGAAAACTTGCCCTTTCAAGGAACTCCCGTCCCATATACCATCATCAGGCTTTAGAATCGAATCAAATGTATAATTGTAAAGGTAATTTTGAGAGAATTAACAAATGACTTTGATTTCAAATATTGTTTTTAAAGTGACATTGTAACACTTTATAAAAGTAAGTTTTATTATAAAAATACCCTTTATTTCTCATAATATGCAAAAAACTTGAAAAATATGTCACTTAATTAACTTTAATATCCTTATACCAATCGGGATTGAAAATCAATCCGGTTTGCAATCCCTAGTGTATACATATTTTGGCACATTTTTTGTACCGATATTTTCAGACTTGACTGTACAAAAGCAAACTCTTTTCGTAGATTAGACAGACAACAATTTTTTTCAGATTTATTACATATAATTTGTTGTTATCTCAAAACAGAACACAATATTCAATTAGCCCAAAATAACCTTAGTAAAACGGTAAATGTCTGGCCAACTGGTTAGTAATGTAAATTAGTGTAAAAGTTAATGGCAGCCTGGTACCTATAGTGATAGCTTATCACAGACTAATGAATGTTTGTGGCCGGTTCTTGGAACTGGAGTTAACAATGTTAATCTAATGCGTTTGGTATTTACCACTAGCTTTTTTTAAGGAAAAATAAAACAGGAAATCTGCTTATACTATTGTGAAGAAAGTCAATCACTAATCCATACTACACCGCAAGGGGGCCTATATACGAGCATTGGGCCTATATAGGAGCATGGCATTGTGTAGCTTAAAAAATAAATAAATAAATAAATAATAGTACATTACGATACAAGTGCGAAAAATAGGAAATTCGAAACGAGTGGCGATAAATTAAAACACGACCGAAGGGAGTGTTTTAAATCGACACGAGTTGCGAATTACCTATTCGCACATGTATCGTACAACGTTTTACAGTACATATGGCCCTTTAAATGTTCGACACAGTAACGTAATATGCTACTTCTCGCACTAGTGCTATAAAGTAGCCCCATATGTACTGTAAACGTTTATTCACGTTTCATGCCTTATAAATATTTACAATATACTTCTGCCAAACCACAGAGTGGTTTGTTGGCAGACGAATAAAGCTAAGGAATGCTACTTGACTTTCTTTTTTTAAATGCTTAGGAAGCTAAGTTTTGTGTTTAGCTTTTGGTAATGGAACATAATTTGTCCAAAAAAGGCTGTTCAGAGTGTTGTAAAAACATCTCATCCTTGATAATGTTAGTATATGTCAGTCTTTCGGTGAAAGGAGATAAAAAAATAATTTAAAGTATTTATTTTTATAACTATCACATTATATAATAATCTGTGATCTGTGACTGTAGGCCTATTAAATCAATATTTTAAACTTATTCATTACCTAGGCATTACTAGGAGTAAAAAAGTTTAAATTAGATAGAATTATACCAGTACTGTTTATAGTGTTTATTTACCAAAAAGTATGGACATTATGATGGTGGAATGTGTTACACTTGGCAGTAAATGATAACAATGATTTTCTTGCACTTGTTTGAAATATGTACATGTTTAGGTAATGATTACTATATGTGTACAGGGACATTTCTTTTTGTGGGCCAGTTTTGGCATATAGAAGATACAGGATATAGGTTATATTAGACATTGATACAATCGTTGCAGTATCTTTGAGTATACAAGCAACATAGAGCAAAGTTTTAGACATCAACATGTATTGATGTGATGTGAGCACAATGTTAATAAGATCAAAATTATTGTTGCACTCATTCCCCGCCCAGGCTGCCTCACTACCGGTCCAGGTACGGTCCCCGTAACGAAAATGCTTCTGACAGACAAAATGACAATATGTTGCTGGATTAAGTTTAAGCTGTCCCAAAAATCTTAAATGTTGCCCAAATTCTAATGTTAATTAAATAGCAGAAAGTATCAGACAAATACTATTATTTTATTGATTTTTCTACAGCAGACATACCAGTTGGAGTCATGTGGACTGATATCTGGGCTATAACCGTGAAAATCGAAGTTCATCTTTCCCTGACGCTCTAATTACGCCTTCATTGGAGTAAAAGAGGAAGATCCCCGCAGTCTGCGAATTTGAATGAATGAATTGTTTATTGCATATCACAAACCAGTTATAAAGGTGGTACATATTATGTGGTTAGTTTTAGTGACGTCCTGTAAGGACACAGCAACATATAAACTAATGTTAACTTAAAACTAAGAAATAATACATTTCAAATAATTTAACATTACATATTATTAAGAATACGAGCATTACTAATCAAATTTTTCATCGAAGTAGTCTTTTACATTATAAAAGCACTTATCAGTAAGGAAGATTTTTAACTTATTTTGAAACAATTTGTAATTTTCTATGTTTTTCAACGAATTCGGAAGGTGATTATAAATTTTAATACACATAAAATGAGGACTAGATGTAACAAGTTTTAATGACGAGAAAGGCAATTCTAGTTTATTTAAATTTCGGTTGTTTCTTCTATTGTCTGTTAGTGAATAAAGGTTAATATGTTTTCTGACAAATTTACTTGTTTCAAGGATGTAAGGATGCCAGGGTGAGTATTTGATGCTTAATAAAATAAGGTCTACAGGAGTCCAATTGATCAATATTTACCAGTATCCTGATGCATTTTTTTTGCCTCAACATTTTGTCTCAACATCACAACTATTTCCCCACAATACGAGACCGTAGGACAGCCTTGAATAGGCATATGCGTAATTGCGTAGTACGCGGTAAGGGCAGTCGCGAAGTCTGTAACTCGTTTAAGGTATTGGAGCGCGTAGATGAAAGAGGACAACTTTTTGGATAGTGTTTGGATATGGGATTTCCAGGTCATATTACTGTCGAGATCTATTCCTAATAGAGTAGCTGTATTTACATGTTCTACCTGTTTGTTCTGAAAACTAATATTAAAGTTAAGGGAGCTTTTTGAAAATTTTGGTTTTCGCGTTAGGCCCTCAGCTACTAGGATTTATTTTTCCATAAACTTTTTTAGCATAATATTTTCTATAGAGTTAAGTTGCCTACCTACATATAGATAGCAGCTATGTTGATATTTAATTTTGTGAATCCCTTGTTTTTGCTATAAAAAATCTAACTATATCCATAAAATAAAATGATCCTTGCATCAAGTTTTGAAATTTCCACAGTGTCAAATTTAAGAGACATTCTGTATATGAAATAAAGGATTTCATTTCATTTTAAGAGCTGCACGTTTCTCGCACCAGTGCAAACAATGCAAACAGCCACTCGCATAAATCGCGCAACCATACCAACTGAATAAAGCCGCATTAACATGAAAACGCCGTAAAACTGAATTGTGTACACTTGTACAGAACAGAGTAGTTTCATCTTGGCGCGCGATGCCAACTACCCGCAATCTAAAAGGTCAGAAATAAGGGCTTGTGTGATTTACCTTTTACGAGCTTTTTTTAGGGTTCCGTAGCCAAATGGCATAAAACGGAACCCTTATAGTTTCGCCATGTCCGTCTGTCTGTCTGTCTGTCTGTCTGTCTGTCTGTCTGTCTGTCCGAGGCTTTGCTCCGTGGTCGTTAGTGCTAGAAAGCTGAAATTTGGCATGGATATATAAATCAATAAAGCCGACAAAGTCGTACAATAAAATATAATTTTTTTTTTTTTAGGGTACCTCCCCTACACGTAAAGTGGGGGTGAATTTTTTTTTTCGCTTCAACCCTAGAGTGTGGGGTATCGTTAGAAAGGTCTTACAAAACTAATAGGGGTTTTCAAGAAACATTTTTTGATAAAGTGAATATATTCGGACATAATCGCTCCGAAAGAAAAAAAAATTTGACCTCTAACTTTTGAACCATAGGTCCAAAAAATATGAAAAAAATCGTGGAAGTAGAGCTTAAGAAAGACATTAAATGAAAACTATAGCGGACATGATCAGTTGAGCTGTTTTTGAGTTATCGCAAAAAGTTTTCCCTTCATAGTAAAAAGACTTACTTTAATTAGGTACTGATTATGCAAATTTGCCTATTTGTTTAACTCGGGTGAAAGGTACCGTTTCATCCCTTGGTTAACAATTTACTATACTTTAAGCTCCAGTTTAGCTTATTGTGACGGAAGAGTAACTACGGAACCCTACACTGAGCGTGGCCCGACATGCTCTTGGCCGGTTATTTATTATTTATTTACCTCGCGTTCTTAGGCGGTTGTCATGCTGATGCGGACTCCGTATGCGAACGCGACGCCAGTGTAATGATCTCCGAAGGTGTCTTGCTGTCCGATAATCTGAATGTAATATCAATTTAAGTAGTTGTGAGGTGTAAAATTAAGGGCCTAATATTTCACTCATTAGCACAATTTGTTCACGTCTCATGCCTTGAAACCCTCGCAATGCTCAAGATTGCAAGTGTAGCGGTCCCAATAAGGTCGGTAAGAGAAGTAAACTCAGTAAACCTTAATTGTTATACAAATTAACTAGTGTTTCAGACACTCAAAAACACACAGAAAAATAAATGGAATCTATGAAACTGTGAAACACGGTAACATCAAACGGTAACTTACTGATGCACAACAGTGTTGCTCCACAATAGACAACTGCGGTGTGGATGCACCTTTTGGTGAATGGTGACTTTGTGAAAAATAGTGTATTGTGCAATAATACATATTAAACAGTTGTACAGTTAGTATGTAAATGTTTACCAATAGTCCCAGGGTCGGTTCTCGGACCGGTCACACGAGGGCTCTGCTTTTATTGCCCGCATCCTGCCCCATCGGGTTTATTTTTATCGCCGCGACATGACACTAGTCGCGAACCGATCACAAAATGCACATGTCGAGGGGCCTATTTGCTAATCACAAATCACAACACTTAGGACGGCTGCTCAAAAACCTTTGTCAACATACTGGGAAGATATCGTTCACAGCGATAAGACTGGCTGTTGCCACCTTTATTTACATTGTAAATCTGTTATTGAATTTTTCTTTTGTGGTGGAAAAAAGTGTATTTACTTACTTACTTACCTAATGCTCAGGCGCGGTGACGACGACCCGAAGTGGATCTGGTCTTGCGACGGTTGCGACACCAAAGACCGCCATGCTTCTCTGTCCAAAGTCCAAAACCATTTCTGTCCAGTCGACGGCGCCGAGTTCGCTAAGGTCTTTTTGCAAGTGCACGTGCACGAAGTCGTCTCTCCAACGGTGCCTAGGACGAAGTCAGCATAATCGTTAAAATTTGCTTGTATTGTATGATTTTGGCAGTTTCCTAAAGCCGTCGCCATATTTAACATTAATAAGTTCGTTGACTGCGCGTGGTGCAAGCCCATGGCTTCAATGCGAAGGCAAAAATATTTGATTTAAAAAATCCGTGGCGGTTGGCGAAGCGAAAGATTAAGCTTAATTACCAATCACAATATTCACAATCTCATAACTCAAATTGTTCATTTATTTACTGCAGCTAACGTTACGTTCCACGATGAGGGCATTTATTTCATTGGAATGGGGGCCAAATCCGTTGTGTGTGATGTATGTTAACATTAGATATTGATAAATTTCATATACCTAACATAAAAATCATCTCCAAGCACGACATCATCAACATCGATCGAACGAATTTAAATTTAGTGCAACTCTTGTATTTCATCCTACTTGTACTTCAAGCGAAACATCCGTTTTGTCATACAAAATGCACGAACGAGAATTGACTTTCAAGATAAGTAAAATTGAGAGGCTGTACGGTATCATAACAACAGTTGTAGTTGAGAAGATTAAGGCGGAGATATTCGTTATCCATCGACATGTGACGGGCTCGCTTATATATCTAAAGTGCTTTACGTAACTTGAGGTTTAGGCGGCAGGGTTCCGTACCAGCATAGAACAATTTCGAGTGCTCCATACTCTTCATAGTTTCCTTACGTAATAATAACAAGTTGTATTCGAGGTATGGGAAAACGTATTAATAAGTTTGAAACTCGCGTACAACTTATTAACTAATTAACTTAAGCGGTCATACTGCTTCGCACGTCGTCGGAGCGACGTCCGGATCGGGTGCTGCGATTTTTTACTTTGTACTATAGAATCTCGATTTATATGCACAAACCGCATGGTATCACAGATTGGCTCCGCCTCTTCGTTGCTAAGGTGCGAATCACACGACGATTCGTGCTTTCGGACGGAAATGTGATGCTCGCCGCAGCGACGCCGAGCTCTATAGTACCGTACGGATTTTTGTTCATAAACGCGATACGTCGCGCCTCGCAGCGTTCGGACGAAGATAAGGAGAAAACCGCACCATCGTACCGTCGTCGCCGCACGCGAATTCGTCGGTACGCACTTCGCAACGATATGCGACGGCATTCTAATAACCGCCTTTGTGACGTCCTTTTTTTTGTTAAAAGTTATTTTTCACATGATCGTCTAAATGTGCTTGTGGGCGAAAAACCTGACTATCAGGAGTTGTGGACTTCCTGTAATTCCGACTGTCCATAGGTTATACTGATCGCTTACTATTACACTGACCGAACCCTTGTTCGCCCTACCGTGGTAGGTCTGACTTTACGTAATAAGTATAAATCTAACAGCTTTCGAAGGAACCCCAAGAATTAGATAACAGTAAACGTAGCCAGCGTCACCGTGATAACGGGCTGGCTACTTCAACTCGCAGTAGCTATACAACAAATCTTAAACAATGCAACAATTGTTTTTAATTATCCATTGGTTCGTCTCAGGCCCGATACAGACGGACTGGACACTTGTATGGGAACTGCACGCCGAGGTTGCAGTTGGCGTGCAGTTCCCATACAAGTTGGTCTGGTTGCAGTTCGTCTGTATCGGCCCTAAGGCACCCTACTCAAACTTTTTTCTTCTAATCAATTTTCCAAATGACTGCGACCCATGAAAAAAAGAACATTATACTGTATAGTCTGTATTTTTAGAAACTCAGTTTATAGGTGCTTGTCGCGCACCCCTTTACGCTCGCTGGCGAACCCCTGGGGGTTCGCGTACCACACTTTAGGAACCCCCAGCTCTAATGAATTCTCTATATTTCATTACACCGACATTTTATTACAAATTATTACATATTACCTTTCTAAACTACTTTAGTGAAAACCAGTGTTTACAATGTCACTTACGTTTTATATTTAAATGTAAACGAACTTAAATTGTGTTTGAATTTGTTATTGACCGAGCATTGGCGGATGTCTCCGTTTCACCTTGGCCAAAAATGCTTTCGTTTTTTTTTATGATAGAGGAGGCAAACGAGCAGACGGATCGCCTGATGGTAAGCGATTACCGCCGCCCATGGATACTTGCAACACAGAGGGGTTGTAAGTGCGTTGCTGGAATTTAAGATGGGAGTACGCTCTTTTCTTGAAGGTTTGAAGGTCGTATCGGTCCGGAAATACCGCAGGCGACAGTTCATTCCACAGTTTAGCTGTGCGAGGCAGAAAGTTCCTGGAGAAACGCACAGTTGAGGACTGCCAACCATCTCAGTCTCACAACATGGAATTATTGTCGCGTAGGGCGAAAAGAAGCGGCAGGGAATAATCCGAACAATTCCTCGGAGCAATCCCCGTTATCAAGCGATAGAAAATGCAGAGCGAGGCCACATCTCTACGCAGCGCCAAGGAGTCAAGCCGATCCGAAATACGCTAGCAGTCGGCAATTCGAGTCGCTCTTCGTTGGATGCGGTCCAGAGAGAGAAGCTGGTACTGGGTTGCCCCTGCCCATAGATGAGAACAGTATTCCATGTGCAAATGTATTCTGCAAGTCGAAATTCTCAACCGATTCTCGTGAAAATTTGTGAGCAGGGACCCATTTCTCGACCGGTATTAGACTAATAATATTAGTCCATGAACTGTCAAATCTTATCAGTTACCATGGCAACACACTAATAATATTAGACTAATAGTAATACCCCTCCTGCCCCTGGTTCGATGATTAGTTTTTTGTCGATTCAGTTATTGCATTATTTTCAAAATGGCGGAGCCATACATTTATGCCATTTTCAACCAAATGTCTACTATTGGTCGGTTGTCAATAAGGCGCTATTTCCATATAGCTTCAATTTGAAATCAACCTTATCAACAACCGACAAGGTATCACAACCTTTTAGTTGAGATCGTCACATTGATTCAGTTTTAATGAATGAATGAAAATCTTTAATTCAGCCGGCAACTAGTGGTCCATAGATAAATACCTTAAAACTTACTTTTTAAGTTATGCTCGCGAGGTTTACAGCTCACAGAGCCACCAGTGTTATCATCTTATTACCAAATTATTTCTTGTTATGGTTTTGCTCTATAATTTTGTCTTACTTGACCTAAGTTACTTAAAGCATATGCTTCCCAATTACTATTAGGCACATTAGTACAGTCATTATATCCAAAAAACCGACCCTACCCGTGAATAATCAGTTCTTCAATCAGGGTCACTGGGAGTGTAAATTCAAAAAGTAGACTGAATCAGGCTCCTGTGTATATTCGAAAAACGGTTTTTCTTGAATAACTAGGCCATTTTTGATTTTACAGTAAAACTGTTAGGACAAAAATTGTAGGAAATTTGATTGTCTACAACTTTGTTTCTCTTCATTCCTGCCGTAAAACGTGGAACATAGGAGATAATGATAATATTTTGATTTTGTCGCGTTTTCCAGGTTTAATTTCCAAAATATCGATCCTAGAAGAAAATTTGTGAAGACCAAACTTGTAGAGAATTAAATTTCCTACAATTTTTGTCCTCACGGTTTTACTGTAAAATCAAAAATGGCAGAGTTATTCAAGAAAAACCGTATTTTTTTAAAACATTTTTCGAATATACACAGGAGGCTGATTCGGTCTACTTTTTGAATTTACACTCCCAGTGACCCCCCCGAGGGACCTACTGATACTGATACTGATACTTGGGGTAACTCCAGCCAGCAGATCCTGCAGCAAGGACTAGGAAGGGGAGACTACAAGGGGGAGGCGATGTTGATACAAAATAGCACTGTAAGCTCGCATGACTCTGCTGATTCAACCTAAGAGGCAGCGAGTCGGTGGATTATGTCAGCGTCACATGCCACCGGCTAAGCCTCAAACGCGAAATCAAACAAAGTACGCTCGCACACCGGCTCATTACGCAACAACCCCTGCCACTCCGCCGTAGGCACCCGCAGCCTGCCCGAGACACCGGAGCACCCAGTAGATAGGACTGGAGTGTAGGGTTTGCAGTCAGGATAGTAGGAGAGACAGGAAAGTTTTAGCCGACCCGAATACAAGGCATCGTTAAGTCAGCATGGGGTAGATAGATACTATACTTGGTGTGTAATAGAATAGATACTTGGTATAAGGAATGTGAGGGTATGTGACTGCTGTATTTTTATTTTTATGAAGTCCCCCCCCCCTCTTGTTTCTTACAACTTTAAGAGCCTGGATAATCTTATCCTTAATTCGTAATGTCATTTCTTCTTCATTCGTGATGCTAATCAAAGCGTGGTAGGTCACCTAGGGCTGGCTCCTTATTACATGTCCTACCGCTAGTGCCGCCATCGCTTTCGGCTTCCTCTGGCTCTGATTCCTTCCATTTCCGGTTGTTTATAAATTCTTTCCACTTGTTTCTTTAGGCTGCTTCTGATTTCGGATATGTGTTCCCAATAGGGTCAGGGTAATAGTGCCGAATATCGTGGTTCAGTGAGCCCTCCCGCGTATAGGTATATTGGGCGTCCCTGTCATGACCTGAGGTGATATAAGTGCCAAGATATTTAATTTTATTTAATGGTTGTATAGGTGCAGGAGTATCCAAGAGGACCGTTAGCTTTCTTACTATACGGTCGAGGACAAGCTCCACTATGCACTGTGTTACTGATGATAAACCAAAAGTAATAGCACTTATTAAGCAAGGCTGGCAGGCTCCTATATAATAGAATAGCACTCGATCCAATAAAAATGGTAGTTTATATAAAATAATAGTAAAAAATAAACAACGCTGTCATTAGCACGGAAGAAATATTTACATTTCTTCCTTATTCATAGATATCAAACTTATATATAGGTATATAGTAATTTAAGCGCACCAAAACTAAGCACTTCTAGCGAGGTGCCATCAGGTCACTTTTAGACATGGCAGTGTTAAAACAAGTAAATCAAGTTGCTTGAGTTGCGCTATAGATTTCTTATGTATTACCTTTTTCGTTTTTTTAATACCACAATGGTGGCAAACAAGCATACGGCCCTCCAGATGCGTTACTTGCGCGTTTAAATTTCGATAGTAGTTTAGACAATCACGACGGGGTTGGTTGCTCAGCGGACATACAAATCTGGATTATATCACTGCACAACACAGACACTTCTAGCACAAGGAAAACACAAAAACAGATATAATTTGCACACCGACATAATTACTTTGAGCATAACAGAACTGCACTATCACTTAACTTAAAGAAAACACACACACATTCAATAATAAAAACACAAAACTATTAGTAGAATTCCACTTCCATTGACTGTTAAACTTGAATGTTATTAGGTAGTTTGGTCTACCAGAGACCCCTGACACCCTCTTCCATTCCGGTAGGTATCTAATCTATTTCGTAATGCAAAGATTCCTTTTACTGATCCTACTTGGTATCTTTTAGTTTGCAATTCAGTCTGGTATTTATTTTGAAGTCTCTAGACCAGCATCTCTATTAGGTATATTTCTGACGCTCCGGCACCGTGTGGTGAAAGTAGCCGTACCCTTTTTTTTACAACTGCACAAATGCACGTGTTGGGATGGGACCATTGAAGTCGGACCATATAAATACCATTTAAGACGTATTAAAAAAAAATCTACTTGCTAGATCTTGTTCAACATTTTACCACTTTGGACACACATTTTACCACTTTGGAACTGTCTCTCGCGCAAACTATTCAGTTTAGAAAAAAATGATGTTAGGAACCTAAATATCATTTTTGAAGACCTATCCATAGATACCCCACACGTATGGGTTTGATGAAAAAAATTTTTTTTTAATTTATTGACGTATTAAAAAAAAAACTATTCACTAGATCTCGTTCAAACCAATTTTCGGTGGAAGTTTGCATGGTAATGTATATCATATATTTTTTTTAGATTTTTCATTCTGTTATTTTAGAAGTTACAGGGGGGGGGGACACACATTTTTTCACTTTGGAAGTGTCTCTCGCGCAAACTATTCAGTTTAGAAAAAAATGATTTTAGAAACCTAAATATCATTTTTGAAGACCTATCCATAGATACCCCACACGTATGGGTTTGATGAAAAAAAAATTTTTTTTTAATTTTTATGACGTATTAAAAAAAAACTACTTACTAGATCTCGTTCGAACCAATTTTCGGTGGAAGTTTGCATGGCAATGTATATCATATATTTTTTTTAGATTTTTCATTCTGTTATTTTAGAAGTTACAGGGGGGGGGGACACACATTTTTTTCACTTTGGAAGTGTCTCTCGCGCAAACTATTCAGTTTAGAAAAAAATGATATTAGAAACCTAAATATCATTTTTGAAGACCTATCCATAGATACCCCACACGTATGGGTTTGATGAAAAAATTTTTTTTTTTTAATTTTTATGACGTATTAAAAAAAAACTACTTACTAGATCTCTTTCGAACCAATTTTCGGTGGAAGTTTGCATGGCAATGTATATCATATATTTTTTTTAGATTTTTCATTCTGTTATTTTAGAAGTTACGGGGGGGGGGACACACTTTTTACCACTTTGGAAGTGTCTCTCGCGCAAACTTTTCAGTTTAGAAAAAAATGATATTAGAAACCTCAATATCATTTTTAAAGACCTATCCATAGATACCCCACACGTATGAGTTTGATGAAAAAAGATTTTTTGAGTTTCAGTTCTAAGTATGGGGAACCCCCAAAATTTATTGTTTTTTTTTCTATTTTTGTGTGAACATCATAATGCGGTTCATAGAATACATCTACTTACCAAGTTTGAACAGTATAGCTTTTATAGTTTCGGAAAAAAGTGGCTGTGACAGAATCGGACAGACAGACGGACATGACGAATCTATAAGGGTTCCGTTTTTTGCCATTTGGCTACGGAACCCTAAAAAGAGCTCTGTATTGATGTCAGTTTGCAGTTAGTTAATAATAGGATGACCGTTTGTAGGGTTTCGTATTTTGATTTCTTTGTTTAAGCGAACTTCTCTTGCGTATTGCTTGCTTGTCTTGGCTTGGCTTGCTTTTGCCGAATACTTATAATGCAGCGTCCCTCGTACGAGCCCTATAAATCGTTTATTTAGAACGAAATTGGAATGCTTAAAAAACAACATTAGAGTTCGTTTACTAACCTGTCTTTAACTGTACCTATTTTGAGGCAAGAGTCAAGGATGTTCGTAAGAAAACAACAACTGTTACCTGCTTGAACATGACATAATTATGCACATTTAACATAATTTTACTTAGAGGTTAAATGGAAAGCTCTCACCGGGTAACTCGTACAGCTCGTACTCTTGGCTTCGCTGAGGTTTAACTTCGGCGTATGCGCGGTGATTTTACACATTATAAAACCGACACACATTAAACCCGCGTTTCTCGGGATATTTTAATAAAGTCGAAAATCAAACGAGAAATGCGCGCAGTCAAAACCATACGGTCCGGTTCGCACATCTGGCGACAGAATGGTCATCAAAAGGGCTCCCAGAGGCGTCCCGGGACCCGACCAACCTCGACGACGGTCAAAACCAAACTCCCAGTGACCCCCCCGAGGGACCTACGAAAAAAAATCCAAGAACTTATTCACGGGTAGGGTCGGTTTTTTGGATATAATGACTACTACATTGCAAGAATGAAACGAGCAAGATATATTGCACACAAAACAGGTTACTTTACAGTTTTAAGGAAATTAAGGCACAAAGAAGGACTTATCCCTATACTAATACTTATATACCTATGAGGGATTTCTCCCAGCTAATCTTTGGGTGGATTAGAGGAAAACTCTAAAATGACGACTCGGAAGATTTATATTCTATTGTAGATTCATAAGTCGCGAGATTAGTACTAAATTGTCAACATTATTTCCGCAGAATATCCGCGCCGGCTTTCGTGAGTTGACCTACGAGTTCATTCATAGACATACCCCGGTGTGGCGCGGGTAGGCGCTTACGACGTATTGCAGCCTGTTCGTACAGGAGCGACGTGAATAACAGCGTAAGCGCTAGCCGCCATAAGGTACCCTATCCCGTCGAACGTTACATTTGACGTTTATACCGTGCGAGGACAGGCAAAACTAACTATAATGGAATTTAAAATATTATTGTCGCTTTTACAATAAAATGAACTGAATTATTATTCGATGCAATTTGAATTTTTGACAGTATGACTAGAGTCAACAAGGATAAGTCACATTTATTATTAGAAATTGCAAGCAATCGATATCGATAACACTTGAGCCGATATTTAATTCATTACTAGCACTGGTACGTTTTTGGCCCCGAAAACCGGGCGATGTTCCACTTTCCACGACATCCGAATTCATTTCTCTAATATCAATCAAAACTCCGGACCATACAAGGAGTCTAATGAATACCAATCAGTAGCTGATCGATAAGCCCGACCGGACATGGCGATAATTACAATCACTGGTGGCGTCCGGATGCTGCCCCCACGCCTTGATTAGGGTTACAAATCCCTTCAAACAATTACGCATATCATATAAATATTCATTCTAATGCAGAGCGGTGTTTTTATTTCAATTTCTGTTAAGGTTTTGTTATTGATTGGATAACAAAACCTTCCACAGCAAGCTCTCTAAATGCACTGAGAGGTTCCCATTTGTCCACGCTCCAGGTGACCGCCGCCGCACATGAGGCGGGGACAGATGGGAATGATTCACATGAATGCACCGGGCCTGTTCCCATCTGTGCCCGGTGGGGACAAATGGGCATACACCACTGCGAGTTATGGGAAGGTAGTATCGTAACATTCATAACATAACATATCAAAATTTTAACAAATTGTAAAATTAGAATATTAGAATAATTTCAATCAGGCGATGACCTGAAACTGAAAATGTATATAGATAAGACGATGAGTATTAGTTATTCTCAGATTTACTCCACATCGAGGTTGACGGTGCCCTAACACTACTGATAAGCAGTTACCATAGCCTACGGACGCTACCCAAACGCCGCCCAAACACTGAAAAAGCTCTGCTACCGAACACGTCATCAATACGCCTCCGTCATGTTTATACGTCAGTGACCACTAATCGCGCGGCCGCCGACCCGACTCCTATTCCAAGATGAAACCAGTTTATAGTCTGGTCCCTAAATCCCTAACAAGGATAGGAAATGAGGGGTCAAAGTGTACTGGTTAGAAATGACTTTGATTGAGAATGGACGAGGCCATAACATTTTTATAGCGCGGTTTCGTCTCGTAAAAGCGAGCGTTCGAACAACCGTATTCTATTTTAAGTGCAATTACTATTTCGCGTATCTGATGCTTATTTTAGAACTCCCATAAAATTGTTTATCACGATCACTTTATTATCTTTCCGCAATCGTAATGGAAATGGAATAAAAGATCTATGGAATAAGTAGGCATGTATATAAAAAAGACAATATAATATACCTCGCATTCCAATTTTTCCACACCACCACGTATTGCTATGTTACGTTACGAGTAAGATGGTAATTATGTGAGGTTTATTTGGCTGGGTTTGTATATCCAACAAATATACGAACATTTTATTTGTTTAACATTAGATTTGCGTGCACGTTTTGACTACTATTTGCTACTCACGACCTTTGTGTTCGTGAGTGGAACGCCAATGGCACAACAGGGCCAAAGGTGACTGAGGATTCATTTACTTTAATTAAAGTAATATAGATTTAGTATGAGAGTGTTGGTAACCTTATAACCTAGCTGTAAGAATTGCGACTTTCAATCCGAAGGTCGCGGGTCTAAGCTCATACCTATATCTTTTTCGGAATTTATGTACCTACTACGAAACAGCATTGAATATTTTATAATCGACAATAGCGTGGTCGGTGAAGAAAAACATAACGAAAATATACTTATCCCAATAAGATTTAGTTTCCCCTCTGGGTCAAAAGGTCAAATGGCTGTCATTTCGTAAATTCTAAGAACTGCTGCGTTAATTCGTGGGATTATTAGGTTTTCGAAGCAGACTTCGAGCTTTTTAATATACAGGCGGGAAAGACGGGCAGGAATCAGGACTGGCATTTAATGTGTGTTTGCCTGTAATCTGCTCAAGGCGAGGTGTCGATGTGACAGAATGCGAGGGCGAACGGCGCAACCGGGTCAGAGGCGAAGGGACCGTGGACGTGGCTTGGGCATGGGTGCCAATACCAGTACCACCGTCTGCACCGTCAAAACTTTTAGATAGAGAGTCAGATACCCTACATAAAGAGGAAAACAAGCCCCACAAGAATATTACCGCAGGCGGGGCCAACAACCAAAATGACTATAAGTAACGCTCTGTTGGTCCCCGCCTGCGATACTTACCATCAACAACAATATTCTTGTAGGGCTTGTTTTCCTCTTTTTTAGTGTGCAGTTGGGTTTTTTGTTTTTTTTTTTTTTATAATAATTATTATTTTTATTTATAACTTTTTAGT
This sequence comes from Cydia pomonella, assembly GCF_033807575.1. Lineage (NCBI taxonomy): Eukaryota > Metazoa > Arthropoda > Insecta > Lepidoptera > Tortricidae > Cydia > Cydia pomonella. The sequence continues at coordinate 15,788,855 of NC_084723.1, read as the reverse complement.
TACCCCCAAAAAGACGAATCTAACGATACCTCATACATCAAAATCCATCAAGCCGTTTAGGTTACAGGAAGCCACAAAGAAACAGACATACATACATACACTCGAAAAATATTACCCTCCTCCCTTTGTCAGTCGGATAAGAAGAATAATTTTTATTGTTTTAGTTTCTCGGGAATTGTAGATATAGTTGAAATAGTGAACTTTTATATGAACTTGCATGAAGAAAAACTGGATAAAAGTTAAAAGTTAGTTTAGTTGCATCGCGATCTGATGCAGTAAGCTCAAGCACAGGCATGTTTCGAGAGCACGGGAGCTCGTACTCCCACAACGTGCTTGCAACTCCCTCGTAGATGAAGTAGTCTCATTTATTTATTTAAATTCAAATTTTACAAAATCTTAGGGTCAAATTGTAACATATAAATTAAATCTCAATAATGTAGCTACCTACTATATCGAATACACAAAGGCACACGCCATTACACACACAACACAACATGAGCATAATTAGGTTATATTAATAAGAATTAAGCGTTGTACAGTTTTTTTTGTTTTTGTAAGGTCCTGGCAGAATATCAGCGATGTGGCTTGCCGCGTCATCATGCTGAGCCAGCGCCTATTCTCTGCCACGACACATGGTTTTGCATTCAAGAATTGTAAACTAGTTTTAAGAATAATTCTAAGCTGCATGTTCTTATTGTCTATACCTACCAGTGGCGGATCGTTCAAAGAACTCGATTCCCACCGGCTTGTCTAATTTCAGCCCGTTGAGTACTTTCACAAACGGGTTCATGGAGAAAATGAAAGCAAAATTAGCTCCGGGTTCCCTACGAATATTTGTGACGCGCCGCCACTGATACCTACCTACCATGTATGTTGTGGAAACGAATAAAGTTTTTATCTATCTATCTATCTATCTATCTTGTCTCGAGTTTTACACTTTATTCTGTAAACCGGCTGCACGGAACTGTTACAAGTCATGTAATAGAAAAATTAATACAAATATAATAGGACAATCTTATTGAAACGAATCTACTTAGGATTCCAAATTAAGCTACACAAAACACATTAAGCGTTTAGTACAGTTCTGATGTCTACCGTCTAATTCTGCCTCAATCGTTCAAAGGTTAACTGGGAGAGATTAGTTCTGTCAGTCGGTCAGAGAAGAGGTAAGTTCAACTTAGTACTAACGATGAACGTTTTTTCCTATTTTGTTTTCTATTTTGTACAATATTGTGTTTTACTATTATTAATAATTGCGTTTAAAAACTGTTTTGTGGGGTTTGTGGGCCCTGAAATTAATATCCCAAATAATTGCTCTTACCGGATTTGAACACGACTGCACCAGCTTCAGAACTTGTTCAGAAATTTTAAGGCTTTCGACTTTAATTACGTATTACTACATTTTAATGTTTGCTTACAGTCATACGACTTTACCTGATATTTACTAAAGCTTGTAAAAATATAAAGCCAATCCCAGAATTCAGTCAGCTTGTACCCAGTGTCGTTCTTACAAACTTTGCACGCGCCAAGCGCATTCAAACGAAGGCGAATCTAGTTTACCCCTGAGGCCTATACAATGTCGTCTTCTAAGCGCATTATTCTTGAGCGAAACCCGCGATTACCATCACAAAACCCTCCTTCACAATATACTTGAGCTGAATTCACCGCTTACCTAACATTAGCCTCACGCACCAGAATAATGGTGAGCCCCTGAGAAGTGCCCATGTGTGCAAACTGAAACTGAGTGACGCTCGAGCGGTTCGTCCATGTTAAGGCCCCGTAGGTTCTGGTTCTTCTCTCACTCTCACTAAGCCTAAGTGTGAGCGAGATGGATGTGCGTGCTCTGGACTTTTTATATTTTAATTTGTTGTAAGTTTTAACAAAAAAAAAAGTGTCGATGAGTTCCAACAAAAATAAAATTGCACAATTTTAATGTTTTTGGCCTTTGTGCCTAAATTGTTACACATTTTTAAAGTGCGTTTTAGACCTACTACTACTACTACTTAATGGCGCAGCGACCCAAAATGAGTCTTGGCCTCCGACACGAGTACACGCCAGTTGTCTCGATCCTGCGCCATCTCCCACCAGTTATCGGCCTGGAGATCGCGCAAGTCCGCTTCAACAGCATCGCCCCAGCGATATCGGGGTCCCAGATATCGCGTTTTAGACCTATGTTCACGATTTTTTTCTTCGAGTGAAAGTCAAAAAATCAGGATTGGAATCTATGAAGAGTAAATCCTCAACATTGTTTAGCCAACGAACGCTCAATAAATTTTTGCCAATTGAATCTAAAAAAGCGGTACGATTTTTCAAAAACCCCGGTCACAACCTACGGCGCTTTAAACAAATGAAAACAAATGCGAGCGGCCTCAGTGACCGCTGCTCAAATGTTAGGGGTCATCTTTATACAGGATTGTGCTATTAGGCCAAGGATCGGTAAGCGTTGAGAACGTCCAAGCTAGAAAAAGCCGGAGCCCATTGCGGAATACCTACCAAATTGAAGGGCCTCTCTGAATATACAAATCTCCTAAGATAGTCTCGGCACATCGGAGGCGCGGACAGAAGGTCCGAGGTAACTAAAAACAGTCCATTACGGAATAACTTCTACCGAATTTAATTCCTTCTTCTGATTATCCCGATATTCGACAAAAAAAAAGGTTGACAGGTTTTATAAGATCCCTTCCTGTAACGTAAAAAGCTACCTTTGAAACCTACTACCGTTGTAAACTAACTGACTTCAAGATAACACGTGTACAATCAATACTATTCTATGACATTTCTGAAACAGACAAAATCCGTACATTTCATAGAAAACAAGAAAGGAAAACTGCAACCAAACGTGACGTTGGTAAATATTGACAAACCTACTCGTAGTAGCTAAATAATAGGGAAATTGCGATAAATACTCGACGATATGTTGGGGTGAAGTGGCCTTAATCTCTTGCCCAACCCACGACGATAAAAGCCAATTACAGAAGTACCTTTACGTGTCCTTTTTAATCTTCAATTATTTTAACAGGGCCGACTCCTATTTTATCAATTTTGATAGATTGATAAGGCTACAATCCGAGCACGAAGTTTCGTGTATTTTCAACATGAAAATGTAATCCTCGCAAATGTATCTACAAGTATATCGTTAGTTCATTGTTCATCAGTTTCATCACCCACGATCGTGGGGATGCAAGCTGTGCTCCTGTAGAATTCCTCAAAACGCGCTGTAAATAGAAGATCCATACAACACACGAATTGATAGTGTTGTAAATGTCCCTGCAGACCTGCTGTGCCTGAGCCCCTGGCGACCTTTCAACAGCTCACATATTTGCAGAACGGTCGAGCTGGAGTTAACTACCACATTTCGTTGGAATTACGCAGTTTGCTGCTAGAAAGGCGTAAAGGCTTGTCGTTTACGGCGCAAGTCCCTTTTTGCCTGCTTTTATAGGGTGTTAACCGAACCTGAATGCTAAGTGCTATTTGTCTTCATATATCCATGGCCTGTTTCAAGAAAACTTGTTATAACTATAAAAAGAAGTGTCTTTCTAATAAAAGAAGTTATAACGAGATCTCCATGTGAACTACGAGTTAGGTACAATACAACTTACAAGCTTTCATGAAAAAGGCCATTAAGGTGAACCATCATAACAAACCATTCGTAACCTTAATTTCAACGATAGAAGGTCTTCCATTGGTCAACTAAGTGTAAAACATAACAAGGCTCTCAAAAACTATTTGCGTAGCCATTAGAGGTCAAATATTTTTGAATTCCGTATAAAAACTCTATTCGCGTATTATTTTCCTGATTCCCTCGGCGTTAAGAGAGGCCACAAGTGTGTTTACTCGGCGACTTTTGTCTGTTTACATTCGCTTTCAAGCCCCTCCGACCGAGTGCTGAAGCAGACAAAACACGAGTGTTACGGTTAGGGTTTCGATTTATGCACATTGTATTTCTTGCAATCTCCCTAGAACAACATTATCACAGATATTCTGTATGGAAGCAAGATGTTGTCACTGGAACAACCTAACCAAAAGCATGCAATATAAGTTAACTTGATCTTACGACTACGACCACTCGCATTGGTTTGTTTGTTTGGCTCGAGTGATCACTGTCTAAATAGGAAATTGACCGCATAATTATGTCCGTCAATAACAAATGAAACACGACTTTAAACCCCGCCCAGACCACGTTACACATCTCCGACCACTATTAGGTATACCTGAAAAAGATGGCCGATTATCATTTGGTTGTCTTCAGATTTAGATAAAATTTGGTAAGTTTAAATACTTAAATACGTAGCAGGGCCTACGCCGAAAGGAGGTAAGCTTAGAGAAAATAAAGTTTTTGTAAATTATACATTTTCACCATCAAAAACAAACTTTCTTAAAGATGTTTAAACGTATATAATTATGCATATAGCTATTATAGGTCATCGTAATTATAGGCGTAAGAAACACTAAGTCCCAATTGGGACAAAAGGTGTATGTTTCCAAAAAAAAAAATTTTTATTTTGTAAAAACTAGTGCGCTGGTTCTCATTTATAGCTGCAGCTGCCTTCAGTAGCAAATATCATTTTATTAATCTTATAGTGATTAATATTGAATAGCAACCGGTTAATCCGCAAAGGAGCCGCCGACTCGGTAATTACTCACAAATCATTCTGCGAGCGTCTTCATTTGCCTTCCAACGCTCTCGTTGGAAGGCAGTTCCCTAACTTGTAGATTATCGGTGTCTGGATTGTAATTAAAAGATGTCTTATGCCACGGTGGCAAAAATAACAGGTACAGTCGGTCACGGGGTAGTCTTTATTTAAAATTAATAAAATTTGGCAAGTTTCAAGAGAATAAAGACATTAGATAGAAGAAGATAGAATACTCTTTATTGGCACACCTCAGTAAAAAGATACAAGAAAATAAACAATTGATTAAATGTAGAGGCAGACATTCTGGGTGAAATAAACACGAAATCCAAATGCGACAAAATAGATGTAAGCTAGGGAAAGATTTTTTAGGACACAGGGTGAAATTTTGCGCCTATACCGTAGAGAATAAACTCGTATCAATTAAGAAAATTTTATTGAAATCTTATTAAAGTGGGTTAAAAATTACCCGCTTTTTTTTCACTGTATAGTGGAAATGATCATTGTTTTCAACGGAATTACCGTCCAACGTCCTTCCTGCAGATCCCCGCTGATCCTAATCAAATAAGGACCCAATAATCCCTAACGTGGTTGCAGGACTGAAAATGGTTCCCTATACACGGAGAGCTGGCGCCGGAAAAAGTTTGTCAATTTTGGTAACAGCGGGCGTCTCGCAGGTGTGGATCGGTGGAGATCAGGGCAGAATGTCAGTAAAGGGGCTAAAAATAATCTAAAAACACTAGTTAAATTCCTACCTTTGTTTACATTGTAAATTTGTTTTCTTTGTGGTGTAATAAACAATATTTATTTACTTTCAACCGCATCATAAAGACGAACCGTTAGTAGATTAGTTAGTTTAGTTTTTATTAATAGGGTAATAAGTTAAATATATACAAGCGTATACAACTGTAAAGATAGTGTTCAGTGGAACTATTTTGTAATATGCATGTAACCTGAAGAACTGAACAAGTATACGCAATAAATCATTCATCATTCATTCGTCGACTGACACATTATTGAAAATCGACTCGTAAGTTTAGATTACGACGCGATGGCGGAACAAACGATAGAAATTTAAAAACTTAGCTTAGACTCTGAACGTTTATATATCATTTGATTTTACTGATGGATATTGGATTCTACTGATGAACGGCTGCCAGACGCTCGGATCTAGTAATAATGACATTAAGGACAGCAAACTATCATATGCAAAATTGCAAACCAAACTGATGACCGGGGTGACATCTTTAACTCACACTTGCATGATCAAACTGTAGTCGACAGTTTGGTTTGCGGATAGTACAGAGGGGTACCGTTCATCTCAAAAATATAAACCTTTATTCGGGGCGAGCTCTAAGTCTACTAACAAGATTATCGAACCGGGAGAACTAAACTTACCTATCTCTGTCACTCTTCCTTCCTTCCTGTCCTTTTGTCTGAGTGCGAGGACAGACAAATTTGTCGGTTGTAAAGACGCCATTTGTTCGCTTTTATCGCTTGGTTTAGGCATTAGGGTGATTTAATAGTGTTCGGCGGAAATAAGTCGACGTACAGTCGCCATCAGATATATCAGAGCGACCAAAGTGCTCAAAAATATCGGAACAAACACTTTAATGTCTTGATACTCTTGACAATCTATTATCTGCTATGTTCTGATATTGGTGACTTTTCTTGGAGTTAAGTAAAAATATATAATAAAGTAAGACCACGCTATATTTCACGCCAAGGGCTACATACAGTGTGTATACAATATACATTATCACAGCCAGTGCCTAGCCTCACTTCTACACATTTTACAGTTTTATTTCTGAAAATATCATTTAAATTTTCGGGATGCTTTTAATTATTTAAATAAACAATCAAGAAGTAGCACAACGCTACATCGAAATGTTGGTGACTCGCTGACAAGCGAAATGTACTTTGCAGCTAAAACCGTAATGAGAACGAGCGCAGAATCAGCAAAACGCAATGTCACCACTCACAGAATTAGCATGCTTAGCGAGACCGCGGGACGTGACCCTTAGCGAGACCGCGGGACGTGGCCCTTACAGCCTTTTCACATTGTCCGATCCGATGTCGGATAATCCTTTACCGAAATGGTTTTCGATTTAGCCCACTTTACAAATGTTGAAATGTTGTCAATTTGTACTATAGTTACAGTCTTAAAATTAGTTTTAGTTGTCTAGAGTCGAGATAGTCTCAAACGAGTTAATTGTAGGACCAAACCAAACCAAGGTTTTTGATGAAACTGAAAGTTCGGTTTTGCTCTAGTTTCGGCCTAAACCTGCTGAAACCTATACTTCGGCCGAACATGATTTTTATACCGAAACTTGCCGAATCCGAACTTCTGTCGGACAGCAGTCTAATTTTGTGACAGCGCGACGCAAAGGAAGGTAATGTGTTTATCAGTTCTTTTAATGATTGTTTTCATCGTTAGTAACCTGTTTCTATGGTAATGGCATCAGAAATAGCTTCACTAATAGCCTCTTCTATTTACGTGGTCAATTGCAATATCTTGGACAGCTAAGCAAGCAAAAACATACGGCATGTTCTTATGGGACAGATTATAAATATTGTTCTTACGAACAGATACGTAATACTCATAAAAAAAACAAATAACTATTAGTTTAAATACCCACGCAATAATATTGGACCTTCAACGCGCGGGCGAAATAGGTACGCCAGGGTTGACTACGCTTAGAACCATTTTTTGAGGTTCTTCCATTGGTACATAAATATGTTTTAGTTAAAAAATTACAAATGAAGCATTCGCATAAGACATAAAAAAACTAACATACTATTAAGTAATACAAAATGTAGTTTAATTTTATATAAAACGTCCATGTACGCATGTAGAAGTGTTGTAGGAGAGGACAACATGATTAGGTTCAGTTTTATTTAGTAAATTTTTCAAAAATAAGTCACGTTGCAAGGGGTGTGTTTAAAAAAAACACAATATAATCACTGCACGCTGAGCGAGAAAAACAAATGAAGTGATTCTATTGGTTCCTAACAAACACATCCTCGCACATCTCTAATGGTTTCCATTACTGAGTCGTTTGATCTGCATGTGTAAAATTTATTAGAATAAACACAATAATTGTGTGTAAGACGAACTCCACTGCATCGGGGCTCGTTACAGTGTTGTTGTTATGTTGACGTGTTTAACTTGTTGCTGTTTGTCGGCAGGTGGCTCCGATAGCAACAAGGGCAAGAGCAAGAAGTGGCGCAAGATCCTCCAGTTCCCTCACATATCACAATGCTTAGATATAAAAACAAAAATAGGTAAGTCACCTACTTTTAATACCTGCCTGCATGTTTAGGGTCTCCCCAGATATATCGGCGCCATTCAACGCCCCATCGGCAAAAGCCGATAGAAAAAAAGGTTTATGATTCCGAAACAAGAGCGAAAGAGACGTCGCAATGGCTCAGATCGGCTCGTAGACATAAAGCTTTTTTTTCTAACGGCGTTTGCCGATTCCGCGTCGATATGTCTGGGGAGACTTACAGTAAGGTCAATGTGGAGAAGACCTGCGGTCTATCTGGTAAGCTCTTTAGCTTTCAACAACACATACTTCACTTACAGAAGGTCGGTAGAGCGGAGGGAGCGAAGCTCTACCTTTCTGTGTCCGAGCGAAGTATTAGGTTCCGGTCCTATAATGGTTTAGGTAGGCGTTGAATAATACTGAACTGACGTAAGTACTTCGCCAAAGTCCTTGTGTCTGCTTTATCCTGTAGCATGGACATAAATGACAAGTGACAAGTATACGACACTCTTCGCCGGTCCGGATGTTCACCTGTACAGGTTAGCATGTTTCTACCGATTCTCGTGAAATTTTGTGAGCAGGTTCAATAATTAAATTGATATTTTTATACTTACAGATTTTGAAAATTCAAAATGGCGTAGCCATGGGGATCTACAGTTCATAGAACCACTAGACTTGACAGAGGCCTCTTTTTGATATGCTCTGGTACAGCCACATGCAATAATTCTAATATCTTGCACGATTAGCACGCCTAAATAAATAACTGGGATTGTATGGGAGTAGGTTTTTATCGACGTAAACCTAAACATCTGGGGGCACGGCAGTGCCCCCACCAAGTCGAGCAAAAAAGCATCACGGCCGTACCATCCTTTTCTCGAAGCAATTCAGACCATTTTCGACCCCCTGTAACTTCGTTGTGGATAAAACTAGAAGACTGAAATTTTCAGTAACCATGCAGGCATTGTAAAGACACGGTATATTTCAAATTTCATTCAATTTGAACCAGTATTTTAAGAATTATAACGGGTCAAATTTCTTAATTTTGTCACTCACTGACTCACCGATCATCAAAATTCTAAGGCACTTCTAGCAGACCTAGAAGCTTCAAATTTGGAATATAAGTAGTGTTTGGTGTATGAATCAAGGAAAAACTAAAAAATCTAGAAAAGGCCGCAAAGAAAATTAAGCCCATACAGCCAAGTCTTCAGTGAAATTTTTCAATATTGGCTTTATTCGTAACGATGTTTTATTTATGTTTTACGGCAGTTATTATTATTGCGTGCGAAGCCGCGGGTTTAAGCTAGTCCCATATAAATATAGGCGCATGGTAGTGCCCCTGCCAAATCGAGCAAAAAATGGGTATTCCCGTCATGAAAACACGTGTAAATTAAATTATTTAATGCGAAAAACGTACCTACGTGCGTATTCGTACTTATTACGAGTGCGTAAGGTTGTAAATTAATTATTATACCACGCGCTGCGATGCTAGCGAGTGAGCGCGGGCCGTTACTACGCGCTGCGCGGTGCTAGCGCGAGGGCGCGGGGCGGGGACAGTGGCGGGGCGCGCGGAAAGGTGAATGTCGCCGAGCGAGCAGCAGCCGCGCTCACACGCGCGAGCGACCCAATGCTGTTCGGATGTGCCCAGAATTCTTACCTATAAGTTTGCGATTTTCATTGATAATTTCGATTGCTATATTAGTTTGACGACTAAAGGCTACTCTCATTGGTTTACTGATATTATTTGCTTACAATTTGGACGTTGTTCGGATAAATAATTTAAATTAAATATTGATACTTTAAGTACCTAAGTATTTATAAGGAAAAAAGTAGAACTGTCTACAAAATACAAAAAGAAATGAGATCCCATCAAAAACAATACTTGTCAAAAAAACCAAGTCTCGCAACTCAGTTGTTCTGCGGTAAAAAGTTGTTAGAATAGAATAGAAGTAGTAAGAATAAATTAATAACCGACTTGGTATTACATGGATCTCACAACTTTTTACCGCAGAACAACTGAGTTGCGAGACTTGGTTTTTTTGACAAGTATTGTTTTTGATGGGATTTGGGTTTACTCGAGGTCAACGGTTAAACCCGATAGCAATAATAATCTACGGGTTTAATGGCCGACTTAATTTTAATACGATTTTGAATTTAGATAAAAGCACTTTGATAAGAAAATAATGATTAATTAATATTTGTCAAATAATTAGATAACTACGACTTTTATAACGAGCTGGGCTGGGATATAAGTACGTTTATTTTTTTACGTTTCGATGAAAGTGATGTTGTCAATCAGTTTTTGCCGAAAATTGTATTTTCTGAATTTTGTGCATGCCAATGAATCTTACCAATTTATTTCTTAAACGGGTTGGCTGATTTGATTGCGGTTCTCGGCAAAAGGGTTTATGATACGGTATCGATATAGTCACGCCTATTTCCCGGAGGGGGAGAGTAGGCAGAGACCTCGGACTTCCACTTGCCACGATCCTAACATACGTCTGTCGCTCCCTTCACTTTCATAATATTCCTAATACACGCTCGCCGGTTTATGAGACACCATCAAGAAACCATCATTGACAAGCGTTAGCGAAGGTCTCTGTTTCAGCTTGAGCAAAAATGTTTTCGTATGTTCTCCTCTGCAGGTCATATTTCTTACCTGATTCTCGTGAAATTTTGTAAGTAGAATCGATAATTAGATATAATTCTTCTGCTTTTTCGTTTTTTGGAAATTCTAAATGCCGGTCGCGAGGTGTGCAGTCAGCCAAGAAAGTGGTTTACCACTTTTCAACTTTCGACAGCCATAGTCATTGTGGTCCTAAACACCGTTTCAAATGATTAACTCGGGCGTTACTTTGCGGAACTAGGTACATATTAATTAAAACAATAGTATCGAATTGCTATGGTGGAATAGAAAAGCAATATTGATTTTTTTCATTCTTAAATAGGTTTTATTTAACTAATTTATTTTATAATGCTATAAAATGGAGAGTTACGAGTATTTTCTGGTGTTGCAACAGCGTCTGATATTTGTTGTCTGGAAAATGCAACGCCTGACAACTGACAACTTGACAATAACATAGTTTTCCTCGCTGGCGTGAGCGCGGTTAACCACATCGCGTCACCTACTTATGAATAACTATACAATATTTATGAATGCCCCACAAGGTCTCGTTACAATCGTACGACGAGCACGGCGAAGGGTTAATTGGAACCAGTATTAGGCTGCCTGGCCAATGAGGCGCCGCGGAGCGGAGTTGTGAGGAATCAAACAATAGCATTGGTTTGATCTCCGCTCCGCTGATGGATTACAATCTGCAAAAGGTCCTATTACTTGAAAAAATTAGCAATGTTCCAAAACCTCATACGACAAAACAAAACGACTCCATAAACTCAAAATATTGCTTAATGAACCGTTCGGTGATAACAACTTGATCCTTGCCTCATTTGACTTCACTTATTTCCGCATATTCCCTTGCTGTATAGTAACAGCAAGAGTTAATTGACCATCGGTAGACCTTATGTCTTTGCATTAAGGTTTACGAATTGTCAGTTTACTGTGAGGATGATAGAGCAAACGAGGGGCCTGGTGGTAAGCAATTACCGTCGTCCATGGACACTAGCGTTGCCGACCTTTAATATTGGCGTACGCTCTTTTCTTGGAGTCCGTATCGGTCCGGAAATACCGGTGACAGTTCATTCCACAGTTTAGCTGTGCGGCAGGTAGTTTCTAGAGAAACGCACAGTTGAGAACTGCTTGCAAGTCATGCAATCATAGTGGTAAAGATATGTTGTGTAGGGCGAAGGCCGAAATAAGGTTTACGAATCGTTAGTGAACAGTGTGAACGATCGTACTGCAGCAGCGGTATTAGAGTCCCTCGAAGCTAAATCAGAACCGTGTTTGATTTTGATAGCACAGTGTATGATTTCTATGAAATTATATATACTCGTATATATATGACGTTTAAAATAATACTTTCTCTCGCTGTGTTCTCAAACACGGTTCAGAGTTTGCTTATTGTTAGACGGGCTCTAGTTAAATCATGCACGCCATCGCATTAAGGGCATTGGTAGGATTAGCCCCCGAAGTGCGTGCGCGCAGGAAATCACTACTTATTGCCCCGCACAAACACGCAGGGCTGCTCTATACATGGGCGTCGCCAGAGGACTGGAGATTAAAAGTTACAGATATTTCGCTTCAACGTATGCCCCCCCTTCCGGTGTGCCTTCGGTTATATCAACTTGCCCCCATCCATCTAGTTCATCTCTAGTCCATCGGCTGGCGACGTTTTGGCCCTATAGCTTCTTATTCTGTTCTGGGTGCCTAGCCAAGGTGCCAATCGTTCGTTCCGTAGCGAACGATACGCTAATGACTTTCTGTCGCACTAATATGGAAGAGTGATAGAGAAAGATTACCGTATTGTTCGCTACAGAGCGAACGATTGGCATCTTAGATAGGCACCCTGGTCTGTTTTCATTCAATACAATAAAATTATTGGCCATATTATCATTCATTTATTTCAATAACAATATCATTTCAGTCTTTCATCGCTCTCTGCTGAGCATAGTCTTCACTTGAAATACACCACCCGTCCCAGAATATCGTCCACGTAACGAGCCAACGGACGACTGGCGCTCCTTTCATCCGAAATATTCCGAAAGAGGCCACCAATCTCTAAACATTTTGATCCAACTCAAATATGAACATTGACACAGTAAAATATATGAATTTTTAAAAAGTCGTTTGCCTCCTGTAAAACGATCAGATGGATCACCTGATGGTAAGCGATTACCGCCGCCCATGGACACCTGCAACACCAGAGGGGTCTTGTCACCGTCTTGCAGCTTGCTGCGGCGTCAGATGTCGACATTCTTTATACTTTTTTATGTTGTGATGCGGCACGAGGCAAAACGAGGAAACGAATCGCCTGATGTTAAGCAATCATCGTCGCCCATGGACACCTGCACACCAGAGGGGTTGCAAGGGCGTTGAGGATTGGTAGTGGTAGGCTCTTTTCTTGAAGGTTTGAAGGTCGTATCGGTCCGGAAATACCGCGGACAACAGTTCATTCCACAGTCCTTGAAGCTGAGCATGGCGCGCTTCATGGCACTCTCTGCGCTATTCGGATTTTCTGTACAGCTTTTTACAAAGTTTGAATGCATGTAGCACATTTTTGAATTCAATTCAATTCAATTCAAATATACTTTATTCATGTAGGCCTAGCAACAAGCACTTATGAATAGTAAGACAGTATTACATATAATTATCTTAATCTAATTATCAGAGCAATTTATTGATGTTGTAAATATTATTCCATATATAATACTAATGAATATAATTCATAGATCAAATTTAATACTAAAACTTTCACAAAATACAGTCATACAAAAAAAAAAATGTATAAAAAATACTAGTCTAGATTGTTTCTAGAATAAATTCTAAATGTCAAACAAATATAATAAAAACAACAAAGGAAATACATGCATTGGAATATCCATTTCATCATCATTATTCAAATATAATAAATAATTAATCATTTCGAATCACAATTAATCCCACGTTGTTTTATCATTCATGTAGTCTTGTGTGGTATAATAAGCTTTAGAAATAAGTTTACGCTTTACATGATTCTTAAATTTATTAATTGGTAACTCAGTAATATGGTTTGGAAGTTTATTATAAAATCTCACACAATTACCCATGAATGATTTTTTAATTTTATGGAGCCGAGTGAAGGGCACGGCGAGCTTATGTTTATTTCTAGTATTAATATTATGAATGTCACAATTTTTCTTAAAATCGGCAATATTTTTATGCACATACAGAATATTCTCATAAATGTATTGACAGTGCACTGTCATGATGTCAATTTCCTTAAATTTATCTCTCAGTGAGTCTCTATGGTTCATTTTATATATTGCTCGAATAGCCCTCTTCTGCAGAACAAAAATGGTATTTATCTCTGAAGCACCACCCCACAGTAAAATACCATATGACATAATGCTATGGAAGTAACTAAAATATACTAATCGAGCTGTTTTGACATCAGTTAACTGACGGATTTTGCTTACTGCAAAAGCTGCAGAACTCAGTCTATTCGAAAGAGTAGCAATATGGGGACCCCACTGGAGTTTAGAATCTAAAGTTATACCAAGAAAAACTGTACTATCAACTAATTCCAATTCCTCATCCTTCACAATGACACTTGTTTGTACATGCCTTACATTACTAGTGACAAACTTAATACATTTAGTCTTATTCTCATTTAACAATAAATTATTAACATTGAACCAATTTACTACTTTTGAAATAGCATCGTTTACATCATTGTAAGCTTGTTGCTGTCGTTTGACTTTGAAAATAAGTGAAGTGTCGTCTGCAAACAATACTATATCATGGTGGGTCTTTACAAGGAATGGCAAGTCATTTATGTAGATAAGGAACAGGAAAGGTCCCAATATTGACCCCTGTGGTACACCCATAGAGACCAATGACCCCGGTGATCGCTGTCCATTCACATCGACCCTTTGTATTCTACCATTTAAGTAGGACTTAAGTAAATCCAGTGCCGCTCCTCTAACTCCATAATAGTGTAGTTTCCTGATTAATGTTTCATGACAAACGCAGTCGAAGGCCTTAGACAAATCACAGAAGATACCTATAGCATCTCGTGACTCCTCCCAGGCATCGAAGATATGCTTAATTAGCTCAACACCAGCATCGGTTGTCGAGCGACCCCGTGTAAAACCAAACTGCTTATTATGCATTAAATTATTGACGTTAAAATGTCGTACTAATTGAGAAAGAATTAATTTTTCAAAAATCTTACTGAACGTTGGTAGCACAGATATCGGTCTAAAGTTAGTGGGGTCAGAGTTGCTACCCGATTTAAATAAAGGAGTTATTTTACTATGTTTCATTAAATCAGGAAACTCGCCGCAATCAACACTGTTGTTAAATATAATTACTAAGTCAGGCGCTATAATTTCTACTAAGGATTTGACAGCATGGACAGAGACTCCCCAGAGGTCATTCGTTTTTTTGACATTAACCGAATTAAACGCCTTTATTACATCGGAGGTACAAACACGTTCAAAATGAAAATCTCCACAACACTCTGGAGCGTTATCTTTTAATAGAGTAACAGCAGATGAGGGTGATGAATTTAAATCCTTAGTTGTGAAAACTGGTACGTCAGTGAAAAAAATTTCAAATTCTGTAGCTACTTCTAAATTGGAATCTATAATTTTGTTATCAATATTTAGTTTAAAATCATTCACTCTGTGTTTCGAGCGACCAGTCTCCACATTGATTACTTTCCAGGTTGCTTTAATAATGTTGGTACTATTTTTTATTCTTTGACTTAGATAATTTCGCTTAGCTATATGACAATCTATTTTAAACTTTTTCGAATATTGCTTGACATGTTCTTTAAATTCATCACTCGTGTTAAACCGCCGTTCCTCATACAAGGCATACAGTGCACGTCTTCGTTGATGTAAGTCCGCAGTAGCCCACTCACTAAAAACTATTAAATTGCTGCATTCGCTGCAAAAAGTCAATGCATTATGTACTATGTACATATAATTTCTAGGGATTGCAAACCGGATTGATTTTCAATCCGGCCGGATCCGGCCGGATTTTGGCCATATTCCGGCCGGATCCGGCCGGACCGGATCCGGTTTGGTATAGGTATATTGAAGTTAATTAAATGTCATATTTTTCTAGTTTTTTGGGTAATACGTATTCCTAAATCTATAATTTGAAGTAAATAAATAACTTCTTAACAATAAAATAGAACTTGGTAGTAAAAAGACTAAAAAGTGTTACAATGTCTATATCAGTTTAATAACAAAATATGAAATCGGTCATTTATTATATTTAACCATTCAGATGTGCTCAAATTTTCGATTACAATTATAAATTTGATTAGTTTCCAAGCCCGATGATGGGATGTGGGGTGGGAATTGGAACTCCTTGAAAGGACATGTTTTTGTTACAGTTCTTTGATTGAATTCTTTGTAACGTTGACATCCATTCTAGTAAGAAAGGAAGATATTTTACTTTTAACCAAATGATATTAAATGTGCTCCAGTATCATCTTGCTTTAATTTTTTGTCCGAGAATGTAGCAGACTCTATGATAAAAAAAATGAACTTTTTTTTAATTTACAGGAAAGTATATTGGTCAAATTATAGGGAACAAAAGTAAGTAAAGAATCAATATTTTATCTTAATTATATATATATAATCGGAGTAAACTAAATATTGATGAGTCCAACTCTAGTCGGTAGAGTACGGCCGACTTAATCCTGCTCATTTGTTCACTATTATAAATCTCCTATCACAACATTATGACACAACATTAACTTTCTCTTTAGCATAAATTACAAATGCCTTCCATGGCATCTGCATCCTTTAATTTTTCCTTCTATTACAGTATTTATGTAATCGTCATATCGTGCCATCAACACAAAAGAAGAAGAAATCCTCTTCTGTTCCCATTTATCGTCATAATAAATATATATAAATATCTTACTAAATTCAAACTTTTCATTCATTTTTTGTTCTGTTTAACTTCATACTTCTCACCCGTCGCCTTTTCCTCATCTAAAATGCACAGCGCGTGCTGTATTTAAACGTTTTTTTATTTTACCGGATCCGGTGATTTTTACCGGATCCGGTAGCTCTTGAAAAGTGCCGGATCCGGCCGGATTACCGGATCCGCCGGACCGGATTGCAATCCCTAATAATTTCCAAAGGCAGTCAAAATCCCTTCTCTCGTTGAGAAGTTATGTTTTTTTTTTTGCATTATTTCGCTTCAACGACCATTATTGATTTTTTGCGACTACATGATATTTATTTATTTATTTAATCCTTATTGCACAATACATGAAGGTACAAATGGCGACACGACTTAATGATATTATACTTATACTACATGATAACAGTAATAAATAGTCATGAAAATGCTAAACACACATAAAACAAAGTAATAAGAATTGTAGGCCGCCCGTACTGTAAGCGAGGACCTAATAACTTTAAAAATAGACGAAAAAAGAAGTGTGCGATGGCTCTTCCCGAGTGTCTTTTCATTTAACGAGCTCAAAGTTCAAAGGTTTTACTTTTACGTGGCACAATAAAAAATGTCGCCGTAAAAATCGCGTAAAAAGTTGTTTATCTCCAACAAAGAGTTTCCCATACATTATCGTGACACATTTTCCGGCACTAAAAGCTCCGGCGTAATTGAATTGACAGCGACTTTTTAATTTTCCTTATCGGCTGCTGAGTTTATTGCGACGCTAGGGTTGGCTGATGGCGACCGTCGAGGGATTAGGGCTGACGTCTAAGTATTGTCGTTCGTTGGCGGCTGAAGGGTTAACACTTATGACCGTGGTGTAGCACCAATCTTTCATGTTATCACAAGGTTTTATGTAACTTGGAATATTTGTATGTATGTTCGGGTCAAATCTTGCAAGCTAAATTAGACCCACTTCCCATTGTTCGATTGAGCTGAAAATTCACATAAAGATAAAGATAGTTTATTACATACATATGTAAATTGGATGACAATGCAAGTGATTTGATGATGGCCACAGGTGGTGGCCATAGGAACTCTGCGATAGAACAATGCAACCTAATAACAACAACCTAGTGTTTGGGTATTTTAGAATTGCCTCAATGAGTTTTAAGCGTCAGACCAAGACAAGTCTGCAAAGATTTTGATAGCACACGCAACACGCAGTGCAAGCGTTATTTTAAACGTCAAAACTTCTATGAAATGATGACGTATAAATAACGCTTGCACTGGGTGTGCTATCAAAATAGTTGCAGACTTTGTTGGTCTAACTCTAGTTGCCTGTTGAGAGAAAAGAACACTCAGCGATAAAAGCTTACTATAAATTAAATAAGCATTGCCCATATAAGTGTTAGTAACAAGCTTAAATGTTAAACATGACAAATACAATTTCGTATAGCCTAACCATGCAACACGTATTCTTAGAGCTAGGTGAAACCTTTGTCAAAAACCTTTTTTTTTAACTTGATTAATTCACTACCTCGTCTAATACTTGCCAAATGATACATAACCAAGTGTGCAGCAGAGTTCCCAAACGTGAAATAGCATATAGATATCGCGGCAAATATTCACCGTGCGACGCCTCGAACGTCATCACCAGAGCATGTCTGCATCCTAATTACCCTGCGCGTGAGCATACTTCATTATTTACATTTACATATTTAAGGCCAAGTAGGTGCACCGGAGTCCCGCAAGGAAGTGATATGGGACTTGAACAATTCCATTTAAAACCTCAAGAAAAATACATAAAAAGGATTGCTCCTTTTTGTAACAAGAATTTTCTATAATAATCTGAGTATAAAAATCAATATTACTCGTAACCCTGATTTTCCATTATTTTAACTAAAACCTAATGGCGATGGCGTTTATCACAAACTTCTGTCAAACCTAATACAATGTTTATATTCGTTTGTCTCTATTTGCTACTATCATTTTCTTTCATAAAAGCTTTTAAATAGAATAGAGGGTCTAATCTTAAATGGTTAACAAAAGAACGCAAGAAATTGTGCGCGCCATACGAAGCAAGGATTATTTATTCAAATTCAGAAGTTACGTGTGTTAAGATGATGCGGGTGACGCACAGTTGTGACGTCGTGTGACGTCACATGGGCGCTATTAGCAGAGCCTCGACCAATTGACGGTGTACATTGCATTTGATACATTTTTCAATTTTAAAACGCGAAGTTCCGGACTGTCAGCGCTGCTGCTTTCTGAGCATATGGTCTACGAAACCTCGACACGAATTAAGGAGAATGTAAAGAAAACCCTAAGAGCGTTTCAACATTGTCCGATCCGATATCGGATGTAGGATCCTACATTCGCTTCCGCAGTGTCACAGTATTTCGCAATATCGAATGTAGGACCGCACATACGATAATGTCGGAACGACAGCTGACGGGGATTCGACGTGTCTGAACATTATCAGAAGTGCCTCTGCGATGTCGGATGATGCCTTTGAAAAAAAAAAACAGCTCCTAGAGATGTTCTATTGCATCAAGTCCGCCATTTTTGCATTAGCTTTTTTTTAATCAATAAAGATTTCTTATATGAATCAGTAAATACAGAAAAACAAATATATTTATACATTTTACTTCTAACCGATATCCGATATCGGGTCGCACAATTTGAAAACGCTCTAAGTTGCTTAAAAACGACAGTCCATGACTGTACAGTCAATCATCATGAATATGTGTACACTTTATATCAATGGAATAACGTGAAAAAATATTCAAGATCAAATAATTGACGCAACGATGTGATGTTGTAGCGACGTCATACAGAAGCTATTAACAGTGCCTTGACTTCGTGTAACGGCGTAATGTAGTCAGTATCTGTGACTACTGAGTGTTCAAGTATGACGTATGCAGATTATGTTATCTTTATGGTGGTTTGATGAGCTTTGAGACTCGTCGTTACTCACAAGTTAAGAGTGACTAGCCTGCATGAGTGCAGGAGGGAAAATTTGTCATTGGATGTAAACCTGACGGTGATAGTTCAGTTGACGGCCTTTTTGTAACATGTCATCTGACGCAGTATTCATTTTTGCAGAAACTGCCCGCAACTTGGTGTATCTCGACGTTTTTGCGAACGTAACTATGAGATTTATGTTGTGAATCTGTCTATGCGCATAGTTACCATGACAAAATCGCCTAGCCTAGATCATAGGAGGTATTTAATCCCGCTATTCTGTCCTCTGCGCGTTAAATTATTGAAAATATACCACTCGAGTCTCGCTCGCTCTGGTACAGTAAGCACCAATAGTAGCGAATGAATAAACGTTCCAAAAGTATCTGCCATCCTGGAATTATTTTCCAAATAGAGACTATCTCTTCAGCCGGCCTAGCCAAGGTGACAATCGCTACGGCAACGAAACGCTTAGTGTCTCTCTATCACTTTTCCATATTAGTGCCTAAAGTAATTCAAAATATTGGGCTTTTTCGTTTTTGAAGTGAAATCTTCTTTAGCGGCGCTGTGCACTTTTTGTGATAGGGAAAAAATGTTAAACTCGCGACAGGTCACGTGACCGACCGATTCGACAGATTGAAAATTCGTAAGACGGACACGTGACCTGATCGAAAAACTCCAAATGAATATTGTATTTTACCACATAAATGATAGTATTTTTATACTAATAATTAAAGCAATTCGTGCAAAATTATTCCCGAACTCTTCCAAAATATTAAAAATACATAACGTTAATATTCAAGTTTTCACTTCTGCCGGCACTCATGGAGTGCAACCCGTTGTTTTTTTTTAATACGGGTTTCGAGCCCTGATCTGATCCATTACTTTTGATTTGATGGTGATTGCACACACACGACACGAACTCCAGCTACTGCTAACGCAGCTCTGTGTCCGTAAAACTTCGCTAACCCATTAATGAGCGGTACTTTGATGGAGTTGTGCAAATATAATAACCTTGCGTAAATAAACCGCCCGTGTTTACGCTTATAATGTAGCTGACACGTGCGCATATAAACCAATGTACGTTTAATTCGCAGACTATTTGACAGCTAGTGTCGAGGTTTGACATGTTTAGGTTTTCAGTTTTTTTTAATTCTCTATAATCATAGAGTAGTCCGTTATAAATTTTTATAAGTTTTTATATTACATTTTATTTTATAGTTTTGATTATGGTTTTGTATTCAAAGCTACTTTTAAGTGGGGTAAGTGGGGACATTGGGGACAACATTGGACAAAGGAAATATTCCCCAATTATGAACGTGGCTGACAGCAGTGTACTTTTTACAATCTATGAATCATTGGAAATTGTCTAAAGTTACCGCTCTGCCCCCAGATATCACAAGTGGCGGTTTCACTCTTTCCCTTGTAATTTGGTAAATGTGAGTAAAAAAAATAATTAATTATAACAAAATACGTTTAGGCTACGTACGCACTAAGCGGCTAGCCGCGTGCGGACAGCCGCATGACGGTTAAGAATGTATGAAACCGCAACCATAAATACTGAACGCACTAAGCGGTCCGCCGCAACCGCGCGCGGCTGGCCGCATAGTGCGTATGGGGCCTTAGAGATTTTTAAATATTCTTACGTGTTTATACTATACTAAACGTACATCACGACTTATGAATCATTCTTTATTTAGTGTCAAGTTATAATTAATATCGCCATTAGACAGTGCGAGAATAATATAACTTTTATCTTTTATCATGCTAACAAGTTATCACGTTAACACCACGATATAGCGGCTAATTAATATCCTCAATGTACTACTGTTTGCCAAACGAAATACCACCATATTCCCTTGACATGAGGCCGTTTATACAACAGTTAAAAGATTAGCGAACGTGCGAGGAACTTCACAAGTCGTAGAAGCTAATGGGTATGTTTTTAAGACATTGTCGCTATTAAAAAGCATTAAATGCTTTAAATTTTAAAGTGAGAATGGAAACGTAAGCGCGTTTAATATAAGACGATTCCACATTTTTTTTATCAAATAGCGTGAATTAAGTAAGTAAGTACTTAATTTTGCATTCCAAATGAATCCGTATTGATATCACAATTATTTAATGAAGAAAAATGTATTTTTGTACTGGGCGAGATTTGAACTCGCAGGTCTGGAACACTGAGCAAACTACCTATTATTGAGCGACGGTGGTTGACGCAAAATAAAGAGAATTTAAAAACAAAAGAAAACAGGTTATATGTGGTGGTCTGTGACGTGGTGGATTTTTACATCAGATCAATCGTAACATGTAATGTCAGTAGCAGTCGAATCTGTTAAACATATTCTGTGGCCCTAGTGAAAAAGGGTACAAGTCTCTGGCAGTTTAGGTGTATAAGGGCATAAGTGTTACGTGGAACTTACACCCCTTTACACCTGCGCTGCCAGAGACTTGTACCCTTTTTCACTAGGGCCACTTAGTCATTTATACATTTTGCAAACACGAAGGCTCTATTTCTCTCGAAATTCCCCAGAACCTTGTCGTGTTAAACGCATTAGACGGGGAACACGTGCATAGTTGTCGAAGTGACCGCGCCAGGGTCGTCCCTCCGAGGAAACACGACAGGAAAAAACATTTATATCATTTCTCCTCTGCCGAAATTCTCAGCTGAGGAGCTCTGGGATGTCATGCTCTCCAGCAACCCCACATTGCGTTTTGGATTTTTTTATTATATGAGGATTTAGTACACAATTTTTACTATATAGTTTGGAAGTACAAGCCAAATGAAGTTGGGGGTTGCTGTAAAGCATCTCTCCAGCAACCTCGTAGTTGTTCAATACCTCGTAGTTGCCAAGAAACTTGCAAATAAAACCAACTTTTGGCATTGGTTTCAATTGGTTGTATCGTGGTCCAAGGCCCAAAATAAGCATATGAGTTACATATGATAAAGATGCTCTTGGAGGGTAAAAAATCGTGGTAATGCTCTACAGCAACTCCAATTCATTTGGCTGTACTCCCAAACTAAAACTAAAGTACATTCAGATAAGTACACATTCAGTACCAATTGTGTTACACTCTCATTTTAAAATCATTCTGAAATAACATATGCAATTTAGTATGCACATTGCACATTCAAGTAACACATATGTCATGTCTCATAGGTACTAGATTTAGTTGTTAGAAATTGTAATACAGATAAATTAGAGCGAGTAGAAGTTTTAGATATAAAACTCATCTGTCAT
The DNA here is from genome assembly GCF_033807575.1 of Cydia pomonella. NCBI lineage: Eukaryota > Metazoa > Arthropoda > Insecta > Lepidoptera > Tortricidae > Cydia > Cydia pomonella. The sequence goes on along the minus strand of NC_084723.1, from coordinate 15,766,237 downwards.
CAGTCTGCTTCTTCTGTTTCGCTTTATAATAAGTAATAACATGTATTTTATTTAGTTTCTACTTATTGGCGATATAAGTAATAAAGCCTACGGCCAATATATTTCAATCTACGGAGTGTCGACCTACTCTCCGTAGATTGAACAATATTGGCCGTAGGTCCGGGTGCGGGTCCAAGGTCTGAATTCCGTAGATGTACGTAAGTACTGGGAGCCGTGGCGTTGGCCCGCCATTTTCGGACGTCGTCGCCGGCACGCGATATTGCCCCCGCGGAGGTATGCAGGGGTCGGCTCAAGGTCATGTTCAATGCTGCTTAAAGCTCGTCACAGACGGAGCGATAAAACATATTGATATACTGTAAGATACCGAAATATATCTTATAGTATCGCTAAGCAACACACACGACAACGATAGAATTGAATATAATAGATTTTATTTGTATACCAAAATATATATCGCTTTCTAGCACCAACATTGTGATAGAGACGAAATATACTAAAAGATATCGTAAGATATCGTAAGGTAAAAATATAGCTTCGTGTGTGGACATTTGTGTTGTTATAGCTCAAACGGATTAGGCAGCGTTTTCGATTAGAGCTCCTAGCCAGCGTGATTTTTTCCGACAACATCATTATATTTCAAACAATTTACACAAAACCTTAACAAGTTATATACTTAATCCTTCCTCAAGAATCATTCTATTGATAGATGACAGTCGTATGAAAATCCGTTCTGTAGTTTTTAGTTTTGGAGTAGTTTTATAAGATCTAGTGAATTGACGTTTTCCCCTAGACTTGCGGACACTAGGTTGCGTGACAGTCGTGCACGCTCCCAATAAGTTTGCTTTTAGTGAGGTACAAGTACAACACAATAAACAAAAGTACATGTCGTTTAGAGTCCGACTAAGATAAGTTGGCAGCGACAACATCGCTGCCAACTTATCTTCAATTCTATTTTCATATCCTTAGGAGTTGAACTTGGAAAAAATATTAGAGCTCTATGATATTTTTGAAATACTATGCGTACAAATTCGGAACATTATTTTTCAGATATTTTATTTGACAAATTTCCATTTGACCGAGCCTAGTTTAAAAAAAATCCTCTGGTTTTTGGAAGAGATCAATCAAACGTAACCTAACTCAACGGTTTGTACAGAATGTAGTCAGAGTCTTTAATCTATATCTATCAGCTGAATGCAGATACCGAAATCTAGCTTGATTTTCCATTTTCACAACAGGACTTCTGGTCCTCTCGACTCTTGAGCGTTCAGCAGTTGGAATAATTCAGACATCTCACTTCCTCACTTCAATCCCCTCGATCAAACATCAACTTTATCTCCTGCTGTATAAGGTTCAAATTGGCAGAATCATGAGCCCTGCCAATTTAAAATCAGCTTTCCTTTCATTAGGCTGAAACAATAAAACCAAATTAAGGCCTAATTCCGCCGCTTTATCTAACTGTCATTAAATTGCGTCCCTTCACGAGCTGTACTATAAATAAAGTACTTACTTAGAGCCCCTCTTGCTTGCATGATGTAGTGTGTACAGCAGCATCAAGAGTAACGGATCAGACTACGCGTCAGAAGTATCTACAATTCTCTAATAGCGCAACAAAAAGATACAAGTCCCGGTAAGAACCATTATAGACGGATACTTGACAGATACTTTAGTACAAAGGATTCCAGAGTGGCAGACACAACAAAAATGCATAATAATAATGACTGATGATAATTACGAGTATTTATGCTTGGTCTTCATAATTGATAATGTTAATAAATGAAACGATTTTATGATAAATAAGGTGTATATGGTATGGATGAAGACGTGGGTGGTATACTTAAGTGTATGCATATCGTTTCGGTCCCGTGCACAGTACTGTAACTTCCCGCTGCCCATACAGTTATGTATGACCTATCATTCGACACCCTTATTCCATTGATACAGGCTCCACTCTGGCGCGTCGCGTCTCTAGCTTAGTTAAGTGCAGTAACGGGAAGGACTTGCATGATAAGTTTCGTGAGTGTTGCGGATTGATTGGTGAGAATGGATCGCTGGCCAGCAGCGCAGTGTGCACGGCACATGCTATTGAGGCGTATCTCCAACGTCTTTTCACTCAGAACTGCAAGTGCCCGATTCTGATTTTATTTCTTTGTTCTAAAAGTGTTATGGGTTTGATCTGAAAGCTGTCAATAGTAACATTTTTGGTTCAGAAATTTCAGAACAAGAAATTAAAATCAGGATCGGGCTCTAAGGCGTATGTTTTGCGTTAATTTCAATATATACCGGATTCGTGATGCACCGACTGCACCGTCAACTAAACTGATTGAAAGCCGATGGGCAAAAAGTGAGTTTAAAAAAATGCAATGCGCATTCGTCTTCTTTTTATAAAAATAAATAGTTATGGTTTTTTTTTTGATTTTATCAAATTTTAAAGTGAAAATCTTCCACGGGACACCCCGTACTTTAACAGCAACACACTGCCCATCGCCATCGGTGAACCTTCTGCGTTGGTATTAAGGTTCACGATCAGTCAACGGTGGGATGGATGTGATGAAGCAGCGTATTCTCCCGTCACGCTCGCCGACTTAATTAGAAATATTAATGAGCCTCCGCGCGCGTAATGTCGTTAAACAAGTATAATGGTCTCCGAGATAGGTGTCAAATTGCGGGTAGGTTAATAGAGCAGAGCACACCCTGGAATGAAATCATCATCATTGGGCCTTGCGTCTTTCGTCCCGATAAGGGCATGGGCACAAAGTTCCCGGGTTCAAGTGTTTTCAATGTGTCTCTATATGATACTTATCGTTAACTAACGTACTCATAACACAAGCCTTATTGAGCGTCCTGTAGGACTGAAATCGGGTAAGCCAAAAAAATGAAAGTAACCTCGACAATGACAACAACTGACAATAAATGGGTTCGATCCAGTAACGAATAATGAATAAACCACTAAAACTCCCAATAATACCAATTATTATGTTTCCGTTGCTACGCCGAGAGCTACGAATCCTCTGCTGGGGCCCGTGTCTCGAACGGTACCTATTAATCTAATATTATTAGTGTGTTACCATGGCAACACACTAATAATATACGACTTGACAGTTCGTGGACTAATAATATTAGTCTAATACCGTTAGAGAAATGGGCCCCTGGCCCAAGATCCGTGATTACACTTTTTAGCGATAAAACCACCTGTTGTCTACTATAGTTTAATTTTTATGTCATGTTTCTTTCGATATTGATGAGCTGTAATAGTAGATCCCGCCAAAAACATTGTCATGTAAAATGTCGCCAAGACGAAACCATAAGGCTCGCACTGTCAAAAGGTTATCAGATCTCATGTAGAGCCAAGCTTCTAACTCTACAAGCCATAACTTCACAAACTCTACACCTTAGTCAAAATATGTGGCTTGGCAGTTTCGTTGCTACAAGAACTATTGTATAGCAAAAAAGTAATGAACAGTAAATACATTTTTCACCTTACGCCCATGTGACGGTGGTAGCGAAACGGCAAATTTAGCGAATAATTAATGAACGCGCCAATAGGTAATTAATGTCTATAATTACTTGCCGATTTTCCCACTGTTATCACATTGACGTGTGAAGCACGTAATTGATTTGCTTTATTTATAGGTGTTCAACTGTTGCCGAGTGTTGTGGGTTGTGGTTCAACTGTGGGTACGACGTGGAAGGAAATAACAAATACTTTGAGCAAATTCCCCTCAAGAGGAATGGCTTGGGGTCATAAATAAATTGACATTATGAACTACGATTAGGTATATAACAGTTTTGAATGGTTCACGGTTAATTTCACTAGACTTTTATTGACCAGGATATGGACCGAGATTACCTTTAGTATTTTGTGGGAGCTCGAAAACAATACAAAAGGTAATCACGGGTCATATCCCGGTCAATATAAGTACTTATATACATATAGGTAAAGGTAAAATACGTGTGGTTTTAATGATAATAGGGAGCGTACATGAACTGTAGGAGGCAGCACAGGAGCCGTCAGATTTTTGGCGCGTGGCGTAAATGTGATGTTAATTGTTCCGATGTTGCCCACAAGATGGCAGGACCTACTATGCACATGAAAACACGTGACGTGTAAATGTACATGTTTATGGTTCCGATTCAGGCCACAAGATGGCAGACCCTTCAACGCGCACGGTCCCTATAAATTCAATAGTATTGTGCATGTCTATTGCACAATAGGCTGACATTTTTGTAGGAAAATGAACTTATTTTATAGTCCCTAAATAGTCTAGATATAACTCTTTTACGAATGTAACTACAACGAAAATAATATTTAAATGTAAATAACTACTAAAAAATCAGCACAAGCTCGTGTACAGTGAGTTCATCTGATAAGTAATGCTGTAGGTTAAATTTCTCACACTAGATCGAAAATCGATTGGATGTTTCGTAATAATTGGCTGATTTGTCTGCTCTATATGGAAACTAGCGTATTGACGATGCATTGTGTCCAGATTGAAAGATTATTTTCCTATGAAAAAGGGCATTCCATTTGGCATAGTTTGGGCAAGTGAATAGCTGGCGCTTTGGCAAAGTTCCACGGCTCCATTCCGCTCCCTGGCCGTGCGTCGTTTAACTTGCCAACTTATAACAAACCATTGTAAGTGGAACATTTCGTATATTGCTTAGGAGTGAGATTAGAATTTGGCCTCCGTTTATAAAAAATAAAATAAAAAATAAAAATGTTATTTATTCAGGTATTAACCCATTAAATTACAATAAAGCAACAATACAATAAAATAAAATATACAATTAAAATTAAGACTAATTATATAGGTGCAGCGGGGAAACCTTGCTCATACAGTAGCAGGTTGTATACACTACTTTAACAATACTGTTCGCCGTTTCGCTCACTCTCCCGACAAACGACCAGTGCCTTTTACGCATTATAGCGTAAAAGTCATCTACTCTGTTCTCGGCGAACATACCAGACGCACTACACCGCCACGGTAGCCGTAACATTGCACGAAACGCGTTATAACTCGAGAGTAGATAATTTTGGCATTTGTGGCTTTATGGCGGCGGGTTAATCAATTTAAACATACGTGTTCGGCAAGCTGGGGCTTTTTGACAAACTTTTTCTTTGATATCCATAGCGAAAGGTGCTCTTTCCCTAAAACTGGGTAAGCAGGTAGGAATCGAGTCCTATAGACGACTTCGTTTATGTAAAATTACGTCTGCTAGTGGCTATCTTTCGGGTATGTCAGTTTATCTCAAAGTTTGCCTTTCACGCTTCAGAGGCTGTCAATAATACCTAAAGCACACTGTCTATTTGTATCGGAATAAATGAGATAGCACTGTCGCATGTTACTGGGCCTGGGCAAAGGAATATTAAGAAAAATATTTAAATAAAAAAAAGTGGATTATTAGTGTAATATTTTACTCAATAGCGGTTTAGATATAAATGTTTTGAAATTGTGATTTTAATTGCAGACTCATAAGTCAAAACAATAAAGACATAAAACCGTTTAATTGTGATTTTAAGACCAATCTTTGCAATTATTTTCTATCGAGCCGATTTCGTTCAATCATGTATCGGGTACAACCACGGTCTTTGAAATATAATTAATATGAACATATATTTTTCTTACTTGACTAAAACAAATAGTCTTTCTTAAAAAACTGTTTAAGTAACATCAATTTCAAGGACATTGGGTGTTGACAGCCTCTTAAGATTCGAGTCCTAAACTTGGAAGATAGCTAGATTTTAGTTCACACAGATAAACCCACATCCGCCAGTCAGGGCAGGACAGTGTTTCTGCAGAGATAATCTTATCACTGTGATATCATCAAAAATATGATTGGTACGAATAATCAGCTGATTGATTATGAGCCCTAAGTTCGACAATTGATCGTTATCATTCCCAGAATCAACTCATTTGACGCACTATTAATTTGACTTATTATTTTACAGGTAGGTAACCCGACTCACGACTAATAGGGGATACAGGTAAAATAAATATAAATAAATAAATATTATAGGACATTATTACACAAATTGACTAAGTCCCACAGTAAGCGCAATAAGGATTGTGTCATAGGTACCTAGACAACGATATATATAATATATAATTATAAATACTTATAAATATATAGAAAACACCCATGACTCAGAAACAAATATCCGTGTTCATCACACAAATATCACTCTTACCAGGATTTGAACCCGGGACCATCAGCTTCATAGGCAGGGTCACACCCACTAGGCCAGACTGGTCGTCAAAATGTCGCTTAAAACCACGTGAAGATTGAATCGGTTCATGTTACCTGGGCTGATATCGTTTTCGAATAACTTGCTGTACTTAAACCATAGAATACAATAAAATTGTTTTTATTCAATAAATAGCATACCTTCACATCCACGTGCCTGGCCTTTCGCAGAGTAAGTCCAAATCCTAAATTACATAAACAAAACAACAATCAACTTTCAGCATTCTTAATGGCGGTATTAGCATTATTGTTGCCAAAACAACCCGCTTGATCTAGGCGCCTAACACGGGTACTAATAGCAATACCCTTTCTGAACATAAATGGACCGTGTGTATTGGCGTTAAGGTCTACGAATTGACAACCACAGTGTGAACGATGGAAAACGAAACTCGGAATGCCCGAAAAGCTGTTTCACGCGCTGCTAAACCAAAACACAAAACAGGCGGCGTTGCCGCGGCAGAATAATAGGAAAACAAATTTTATCGTTCTTGTTATAGGTATTGACACTAGAGTTGAAGTCACGTACACAACAACAAAATCATGTAAAGCCCGACCAGAAATATATGATCATTGTCAAGAGGGCGCTGTTATTCTCGTGTATAGGGTGACAGTTCAGTTTAGTATGAGAAATTTAGTTCCAATGAAATTCCGCAATATGGCGCGTGATCATATATTACTGGTCAGTCTTTAATGACAGAGACTTGATGAAATTAGTATTCTTTTTTTATACCGATAGCAAGTTGAATCACGAACTGCGAGATTGACCAAAAAGTTTCTTCAAGGTTTTTTATTTAATTTTTAGCTTAATCTGCTTAATATTTAATTATGTCACATTCTCTCATTCATACATTCAATAATGTTTCTACGATTAGTATTCTATGTGTAGCTGTGTTGTAATCATTTACCTGAACTCTCTTGGCGATATCTATACATTGTTGAGCAATGCCGCGGATGTTTGACGGAACATGCGAACGAGGCGTTGAGATGGAGAAGCGATGTTTAGCGAAGGTGTTGTTTTACAATTTGTGTTATTTCAACTCTTTAAACTATACTTCGCGACGTGCAGATATGCCAACCACGAAACTCCGAAGAAAATTGGCTCAACCATAGAAAACCGCCCAAAATGGTATACTGACAATTATTTTCGCGATTGATCCCACAAAAAAAGTATTTCAATACGGTATAATTATATCTCTAAGGTTTGAACAAATACTAAGTAAGTTTGTCACACACAAAACAAACGTTACACGTACCTGTACCCTTAGCACGAATTTGACACTGACATATTTGCTAGCGACTGCGTTTGAGTTGACGCAGTCGTTAGAATTTACGGTCGCGGAAAACTCATGGTAAGGGTACTTATTGTTCCCGTAACTACCTACTTCTCTCACAAGGAAAGTAGACCATTCATCCCTTTCATACCAACAACAATAACTGACGGATATTGGCCATTCTACCCTTGCTATAAGTTTAGAGTGTTTCCCATCGCCCGATCCCGAACGGTCAGATATTAATCTGCGATGAACACAAATACATGCCATTGAATGAATTAAATGAGTGAAAGAAAAGTGTGCGATTGAGGGCACAAGTGTTGGAAGACTACTTGACTAGGTTAGGTATTTTCCGCACCGGCCGCGGCCCCGTAACATCGTGCGACAGTCGCATACTGCAACTATGGCCCACGGGCTCACTGGGAGATTAAGTATCTATACCAATATCCTTTCTCACACCCCATTTATTTAAGATTAGGGTGGGAGGGCTTTTATCATACAAGTTATTATCAATCTTTAAATATCTGCAAATCACTTAAGTACGGTCAAGGAATTTAATTTCAGTACCATTTCGTACCTTATGGTCAGAGTGACACTAGTATAAGGTCCCTTGCAATTTTCTTATTGGTTGTCACTGTCACAAGGTACGAAATGGTACAGAAATCACTTTGTTTGACTATACGTATAGCGTATATATTAGATCAGCATCCCCGATCCAATAGTGCGTGGGTGTCTTCGGCAACTTATTGTTTCTCGAGATTACGGCTCAGCTACTAAAGCCGTACACATTCGCAGGGACAACAAACAAGATTACTTAGAATTCTTAGAAGAGTCAACTGTTCCTAGATAGTTTTTTTCCATTTCGTTGCTATTTTTAGGGTTCCGTACCCAAAGGGTAAAACGGGACTCTATTACTAAGACTCCGCTGTCCGTCCGTCCGTCTGTCACCAGGCTGTATCTCATGAACCGTCATAGTTTGACAGTAGAAATTTTCTCAGATGTATTTCTGTTGCCGCTATAACAAAAAATATTAAAAAGTACGGAACCCTCGGTGGGCGAGTATGACTCGCACTTGTCCGGTTTTTTTCATATGATATGTATGAGTCTGTCGAAATGGATGTAAAATAAATACGGATATTTTGGGTCACTTTTTTTTTCTCCTATTTATTCAAAAGCTCGTGATTCTGACAAAAAAACAAAAAAAATAAAAATAAAAAGTGGTGTGTAGAAGTTTAAATAAAAGCGGCTCCAATACGCTATAGGTATGCGATAGCATTATACCATTTATGTATTCTGTAGCATTCGTTTATAAGCCTGTCATCTTACGAAAATTCATTTTGTAGCTTGGAGAGCCTTTACACCTTCAAAAGTTATTAGTATTTTTATATTGGAGACCTTTTACATCTCCAAATTTAATGTACCATAGAGACTTATACGTCTCTGTTATATTGTAGTATTGTAGTAGTTATATATTTTAAGAATATTATAATGTAATTTAATTACCCAGGATGTCGTATTTATAAACGTTGCTATGTATTTTTCATGTCACCATTAGATGTCGATGTCATTGTAAATGATTGAGTGACTTGCAAAAGAGCCCTTGAGGCCTTCTTACAATTTTTTTTTTTACGAATTTAGCTATATGCTACCCGGGGATTCGAACCGAACAACTTAAAGCCGTAACGTCGAGAATAGATTATTAACATCCCCGACCCGATGGTGCGTGGGTGTCTTCGGCAACTTATTGCTTCTCGGCCTCGATTGCGGCTCACGCAAGCCAGGTCTGTGTTTTGAATTGCTAGCGATACCTACTTGCTTCAATACATGTGATACAGTAAATGCCATGCCAATTGTCTGTAAAAACATTGATTCTCTACCAAACAGCTGTCCTGAATCTACTCGAAATTCCTGATAATACTGGCTTTTTTTCGTATATGGAATTAGTTATAGATATTTTTGGCACTTTTGCACCAGGTGACAGCCGGAACGGAATGGAGCATAAAATGAGTAGTTTTGTTTTATTTTCTTACTTAAGTCAGTTTTTAATTTATTTTATATTGTGTATTTCTGATATAGAATAATTTTATTCAGATATAGTCGTTTGGTAAAGAATAATTGTTTTTGCAAGGCAGCATTTTTATTCAATATTTAGGGAATTTACGTCTTAAGAAGTACTAATACTATTGAAGCACATTGGGAATGGAGGCCGGAACAGAGATTGGCCCCTGAGGCCCGACCCGAACTTGATCCCGCCCACTCTTTACTACTCTTATTTATTAATACGTCAAATGAAAGTAAAAGCAGTGGCGAAACTTCATAAGGACCACGAAGTAAATTAACAATAAATGTGTAAACTCAGACCAGAATGTAAGTTATTAATACAATACATTAAGGTAGGGATACGATTTCAGCACCTTCGGAACAGAGGCCGGCGCGTAGACCCCCAAGTCCCGAGGTGCCGACCCGAACTTGATCCCGCCCACTCTTTACGGCTATTATTTCTATTTAATTACGCGAAGCCTGTAAATATTGCGGGAATGGCGGTATCTTAAACTCCCGGTCGAGGAGATCAACTTATTTAATCCTGTTATTTGTGGGTAAACCGAGATATAATTATACTAGAAGTTATTGCTTACGTGTAGATCGAGGTGATTGATGTTCTTAATGAGAAAACTGAGATTTCAGATTTCACCAGAGGACACTGATCTTTGTAACTCCTGTTTGTCAATTTTTAGTTATTACAAGCTGTTATTTATTTACCTGTAACGTTTTGCGGAACTCTTTCGTGTTATTAACTGAAATAAATGTTATATACGTATACAAAAGAAAAGTGACCGAGCTCTCCAGTGGTCGAGGCTAGAAACGAACCCGCTGTTCGGCTAACGCGACTAACGCCTGGATCTAGGCCACCCGGCCACGGCCACGGCAGGCAGTACCCGTCCCGGCGCCGGCCGTTGACCAGCTCTAAGGGCGAGCAGTGTGTGCTTGCATCTCCTGTACGAATCCTTTACTGGACTACGTTATAGCGAGAGAGATGGCGATGACAATGCCAATCTATACTACTAAACTAAGAAACAAAGCTAACTATATTTATTAAATATTTAGATTTGACGTTTACAGTTTTTTTTTCGGTACACCACCTTAGCAACCTTTATTGCATACGTACTCGTAAAGCTAAAAATAACGCACTGTCATCAAACTCATGCACTAATGATCGTGTCACTCACGACGACGCGCGCCTTGACACGTATTGTCATGTTATTAAAGGTTACATTTAACAAATCGCGGATGACACGAATACTAACTATAACTACTGACCGTTTGTAGGGCTTATGTCTGCAATAGGGTTTACGGGTCGGTTAACTGCCACCGCCACAACGTTGTTTCTACAGTATGTATGTAGAATACTCATTAAAAAACTTTACAAGCCCCTTCTAGTTCACGGTAATCACGGTTACAGTTTATGGTTCAATTTGTAATGATACATTTTCAATATTTTCAGTTCTAATTAACGTTCGGCCAACACTGGTTTTCGTACATTTTTTAACACCACGACGGTGGCAAACAAGCGTGCGGTCTAAACCCTTTTTATTATATTTGTAACAATAACATCAAATGAAACTAAATGTAAACAAGAAGTTGATTCAATAACGTCCGGTTAAACTGTCGTCAAAACGTAACGAATCTTCTCTGTCTCTAGCCGACCTAATTACTGTGCAATAAGGCTTACAATGGATCAGTCACCGTACGGACCGCGGTGATCCGTACCAAGACTGGAAGTAGACCTTATTACTATTTATATAAGGTTGACACTCGATCAGTCATTGACTCATTGTCCGGACCCCGGTGACCCCATATAGATTTGGAAGTGGACTTTATTACCGTTCAATAAGCTTGACGTTGATTCAGACGCCGTACGCGGTGACCTGAGATAAGCCCGTGAATCACAGAGGCCCATTGACGTCCAAATTTCGAAGCAATTACTTAATGATAACAAGTGACTCATAAGAAGTCGTATACAGGGTGAGCCTACTCAGCCGACCAATAGGTGGCTAAATTTGTGCAATTTAATTTTTGTAAATAAAAATGTCGTTGGAACACGTCCTTGTAGCGCAGGTGCTGACACTGCTGACCACCGTCCTTCCCCTTACCCATCGCTAACTGAGAGTAGAGAACAGCTTTAGGCATAGAGAAATATGAAGTAATAGGGTCCTCACTCCATACATCAGTTTTGGTACCAAAATGCTTATTATTTTCGCAGTCGACATCTAGCATCGAGTAGCGGAACTCTCAGTACTGCTGTTGCAGTAGGCGTAGGAGTTGAAAATAGAGTTCCGGTTACTCAGGTTATAATATTAGCGGAAAATCGTTGAGCATTATACTTTTTGTTTGCCGCGATATCTAGCATCGAGTAGCGGAACTGATGTATGGAGTGAGCACTCGATTATTTCTTATTTTTCCATGCTTTAGGCAAGCGGTGGTCATCCATTCGAAATACAGCTTTTGTGTACGGTCGCAATCAGATACATAGGAGTGCCCAAGGCGGTCTCAAAAATCTTTTTACCTATTTTTATTTTTATGGAGGATAGGCAGGCGTTTGACCACGATCTCACCTGAAGGTAAGTGACGATGCGGTCTACGGTGGAGCACGCTTACCTATGAGATACTTATTTACCCTAGCCTTGAAGAGACCCAGGTTGTACTCATGAAACGCGGAAACACAGACTCGGGCAGGGCATTCCACTCCTTGGCAGTTCGCATATGGAATGTTGAAGCAAAACGCTTCGTGCGTATTTGTGGAATACCTACTATGAAGCGATGCCGGAATGCAGATTGTTTGGTAGCCCGATGGTGAAATGGGGACGGAGGAACTCAATAAGTTCGCCTCTGTAAAAATACTGCGTTCCATTTTGTCTTTCTTTTGTTTCTTTACAAATAAGTTGTTTTACTAAGACCACCCTGTATGTATGTTCTCGACTTACGCTCTTCTCTACTCGGTCAACGACCATTTTAACGACCGCAGACTAAAAGGACGTAACTTATACGATTCTGATACACATTGACGGTCTTTGTCGCTGTTGGCCGCTTTAGGTGTTTACGAAGCAACAGCGTTTGCATTGTATGTTTATTAGTTACGTTACGTAACGCGTCGTAACTCCCAAACGTTGTCGTCTGTATGTAAATGGGTATGTAAGTTTGACGATCTGGACATCTTGACATCGACTCTATTGCACGGCAAAAACCTTCGATTGTAAAACATAATTAGGTACTTAGAGGGTAGATATCTCTAAAACCTCTTTATAATTAGTTATAGAGACCGTTGTATTTTTGTTAGATTCTGATTCACAATGTCCAAATAAAGTCCTGAATAAGCTACTTGCCACTTATCTGACGAATAGAGTCGTTTCACAATCTTCAAATAAGCTTAACTGGCAGATAAGGTGCTAAGATTTTCAAGAAGTTTTATTTATTTATTTATTTAAGAAACAAACAGTCTTTTATAGTTATATATAGCACAGGAACTTTTCTTAAAACTAGACTTACAGTTTCCTTAATGAAAATATTTTAACATCATGCTTATTAATTATTTGTTTTATCTGGTAGTTCATTTATTTGTTAATTAGGATACATTTTACACTTACTTGGAGTATTGACTTTACTCTGACTTTGTGAAACGGACCCTGTCTTAATGTGACTGGTGAGATCTCAGATCATATCTATGGGTGAGATACATTCGGAAATGTTAAATCAAGGTCCAAATTCGGTATCGATCGTCCCATTTGGCCATTTCATAGAAGAAAACGTCTTCAACTTCATTAAAACACGAAACCTAGTTTTTGAAATGATAAAATAAAATTTCCAAGACGCATTTTATCTTCTTCGGGACTCCACTGAAACTCTTAGCTTTATAACTATTAAATTAAAAATTACATTTACATTTTGCCAAAAAAACAAATTGCATGTCGAGAATGTCCTACATCATTCTAGAAAAGAGCTGATAGGGACTCTTCAAACTGCTGGATCGATTTGTATCACACATAGCTAAGAACCACCGCAGAAAAACTCACTTTCACGCATCGAAATCGGTCCATCCGTTGGAGAGCTACGATGCCACAGACAGACATTGGCGTCAAACATATAACACTCCTCTTTTTGCGGGGAGTTAAAAAGAACTGTGATAGATATTAAACATAGTCATAACCATATTATAACATTTATGCAGCTTAGTACTTAGTAACCAATCACATCTACATATGTTATATTATATCAATTCAGGATTTCTTGTTATATCCATTAAAAAACTGTCAAACCTTCGTTTAACCGATTCATCATCAGCGATCGAACTAATAGAAAAGCTATTGAATTCGCTTCAGTTCCTCAGCTATCCTTTCCCTCATATTTCAGTAGTTTCTCCATAAACATTCTGAAACTCATATTTAAACTGCCATCTCCGGTCCAAGTTTGAAATATGGCTGCATCGTCGTGTAACTAACTCGTGAAACGACAATAAAGTTGCCGATGGTAGCATTTCCAATAATATTTGTGAGTTTTTGAATTTATGTCTGGCCAATAAAATTTAATAAACCCTTGATACTCGTTTGTTCTTTACTCGTCATTTTGACATTTGTGTTTGTTAGAGAAAGACAGAATTAAAGTTTTGCTAAGTTTTATGAATACGGGGACATTGCAGTGACGTGCAACATGATGAATTCATCAAGACCATCATAGAAGGGAAAGTCGAAGGAAAGAGGAAGAGAGGGAAGCTAAGAAGGGTATACCTGGACCAAGTGAAGGAGAAAGTGAACGCCGCGCCGTATCAGGCTGTCAAGGAAAAGGCCAAGAAACACCTGGAGATTCCTTCCCCGACAAGAGCGCATCGCTTAAGTTTCTGATGATGTCTTTTTAAAAGTTAAGTGCACAATTAACCTTATCAAGTCATGTCGGTCTCAGGTCACGTCGTCGCGCTTCATCCCGAAAGTGATTTCATATTCTGCAAAAACACGTCATCGTTTGATTTACAGGCGTATCCTGATTTGAATAACACAGGTTATGTATTAGTTGTGGATCTGATCGAATTCAGAAACTTGTATTTAAAAAAATCAGAATACTGCGTTTCGCATTTCGCGTTACATATCGAGATGTGCGACTGCTCTTATTCTTCAATTGGACAAGGTTAGTGATATATCGCCGACATATTTAATTGACCTATCCTAGACCGTATTCCATCGAGTTAAGGTCTACGAAAAGTTAATCAATGTTTGATGTTATAACAGAACAAACAAACAGTGGATTCGTCCCGCTCATTCAAATTCAGAGTCGTGACGCGTGACATTCCTTGACGCTTGTCACAGCGGCGCTGGTACCCTTTGGGTTTTTCTGACGCCTTCAATGTTTGTAAAGGTGCCGATATACAAAAGGTGGAAACAAAACCAATGAATCATCAGGCAGTACAGAAGTATGGCAAATGACGTGACGATAGCGAAGACAGTTATACTTCAAAAATGAGTTCATTTACTGTGGACTTCGAGTTATTTTCCGGTAGAATAAAAACAATAACATATGTCAGTAATAAAATATGTAGGTAACAAGAATAAGGAAATTTGGCTATGCTTTTTAGGGTTCCGTAGCCAAATGGCATAAAACGGAACCCTTATAGTTTCGCCATGTCCGTCTGTCTGTCTGTCTGTCTGTCTGTCTGTCTGTCTGTCTGTCTGTCTGTCTGTCTGTCCGAGGCTTTGCTCCGTGGTCGTTAGTGCTAGAAAGCTGAAATTTGGCATGGATATATAAATCAATAAAGCCGACAAAGTCGTACAATAAAATCTAAAAATTTAATTTTTTTTAGGGTACCTCCCCTACACGTAAAGTGGGGGTGAATTTTTTTTTTCGCTTCAACCCTAGAGTGTGGGGTATCGTTGGAAAGGTCTTTCAAAACTAATAGGGGTTTTCAAGAAACATTTTTTGATAAAGTGAATATATTCGGAGATAATCGCTCCGAAAGAAAAAAAAGATGTGTCCCCCCCCCTCTAACTTTTGAACCATAGGTCCAAAAAATATGAAAAAAATCGTGAAAGTAGAGCTTAAGAAAGACATTAAATGAAAACTATAGCGGACATGATCAGTTTAGCTGTTTTTGAGTTATCGCAAAAAGTTTTCCCTTCATAGTAAAAAGACTTACTTTAATTAGGTACTGATTATGCCAATTTGCCTATTTGTTTAACTCGGGTGAAAGGTACCGTTTCATTTCTTGGTTAACAATTTACTATACTTTAAGCTCCAGTTTAGCTTATTGTAACGGAAGAGTAACTACGGAACCCTACACTGAGCGTGGCCCGACATGCTCTTGGCCGGTTATTATATTTGACTGTCAGTCATATTTACGCATTTTAAAAACTCTATATCTTTTGAATAGAATTGAAATAGCCTTTATTTCTGACACATAATTGTTACATACCTTTTTATGGTCACACAAGTATACATTTATTTATTTATGTTTTTCTTTTTCTGTTTCTTCTTTTTTTGTCAGGCTGTCTTTGACATAGGCCTCCTCCAGGCGGCGCCACTCCTCCCGGTTTTTTGAGTCTTTTCTAGGCTTCGGGAAAATTATCTTCCCATCTTTTGTACGGTTTACATTGGGGTCTTTTCTTTCCTTTTGGGTACCATTCTGTGACATCTTTTGTCAATTTGTCCTTTTGTGAGCGCATCATGTGCCCTGTCTATTTCCATTTAAGTGTTCGGATTCTATAAATGCTGTGGCAAATTCGCCCTCGTCCTCCCATAATATTGACAAGCAAAACACCAAACTAAAAACCGACAATGAAGGCAAATCTTTTGGTAAAAGCATTTCGAGCAAAATAAACAGTTAACGTCAAAAGAACAAAGGACAACTTGAGTAAATACAAGATTAGTATTGTATTTATTTGTGTAAATGGCTTTAAGTCTTTAGGCTCAAGTGTTAAGTGCTTGTAAGTTTCAACTCGGCACTCGGTTTGAGTGCTTGGCTCTTGCTGAAGAAGCGAACATTAACAACACTTCATTTGAGATACTTTATCTTGATGGAACAAGGTTTAAGATTGGTCAGTTATTTGTGTACGGACAGATCGGCCCGGCGTCTACGGAGGAATTCCTGACGACTTCTGTTTGTTAACACCCAGGAGCAAACACGAAGTTTTTAGTAGATAAACTTCTAAACTATATTTTGAGTTCCAAAATTCATAAGAACTGAAACACTCCGTTGGTGTACTTGTACCTTATGTCTTTGCAATAATGTTTACCACTTGTTAGTTATCATCATCATCATCATCCTGACCTCGTAGGTTTTGACCACGGTGACTGTTTGTACTGATGAGTGAGAGCGACGTTTGTGAGCTCTAAGGTGTCCGGCCTATTTGTAGCAGCAAATGTACGATCACATTCACTGCAGGTCAGCAGGTCCTCTCCGGCAAAATTGTAGTTGATGACCGCAGGTGATCGAGCTTTTAACTCTTTCCGATTCGCGTCGAGTTCCACTCGCCGCTGCTCTTCGAAGGCTTGCACTTTTGTCCCTAATGTATACCTTTGATTGTTAGTTAATATTGTAGATCCCACCCATTACCAGTCCGTCTCTGGTCCTATCGGCAACAGCCTGCTGCCACCTCTGACTACACACTAGCAGCTTGAGAGTCGTGAGTTTTCGCCCTTAGACCATGTACTGTCCCGCCGATATCTGTCGACGCTGGCCGGAGTCGTCAAGCGGCCACACACTCGGTTCGTATTAGTCGTCAGGCCGGAACTTGAAATAGAACTGGCAGTGTGTGACCTTTTGCAATTAACTGACAGACTAATATCAAAGGCGTCCACTGATTACCAGTTGGCCGGGCGATATCGGCCTGTCAGTTATTCGCGATTGTCAGCTTTTGCTTTTGTCAGATAACGGAGTTTTTGAAAAGTCGTAGCGCTTTTTTAGATTATAATACGGTTGACAAAATAATTATTAGCTATCATAAGGCCTTTCTGTTGGCACTTCAGACTTCAGCGAATCGAATCCCGAGTTTTTGACTTTCGCTTCATAGAATAAAATCATGAACATAAGGTAAAATGCACTTTAAAAAATTACTACTAAATACTCGTATAATATTAAATTGTCCTATAATGATATCCGCGGTCCGGAGCACGCACATCCTCAGTGAGAGTGAGATAAGAACACTAACCTACGGGGCCTTAAAGGCCTTAAATAGTCGGTCCGCTTGTGGAAAGCATGGAGATTGTTTGAATGGGCGAGCCGTTCGTTAGGGACTTAACTTTTGCTCATTTGCAACTCAATTTCACGAACATTCTGAAGCTTCTTGTTCAGTTTTGAGATCACAATTTATGTTAAAATGAGCTCAGATAACATTTACATATAAAAACATAATTTTAAAGGCGTGGGAAATAAAGGAATCAGAAAGATTTGCGATAGACCCGATAAAATTATGTGTTTGTATAATCTTAGGTATATCTTGATTAGATATGTCTGTATAGGTAGTGCGGTTTACGAGTTACATAGTTATTAAACAATGTGAACGATAGTACTGTAGTTTAGGAGAATAGGAGATTCAAGTGAACCGAACTACCCGAGTTTGGAAGTTGGCGGCGAGCTTCATCGTCTTATCTGCCGGGTACGAGCACGACTGAACTAAACTACTTACCACTTGTACCGCTTAGTTACTTGAAGCCTTGTTGCATTCTGATACTATTGTGAATTCACTGAGGACGTTGACTCCGTCCATTGCCCCAACGTCACGTACAATAAATATTATTACACAAATTGACTGAGTCCCACAGTAAGCTCAATAAGGCTGGTGTTGTAGGTACCTAGACAACGATATATATAATATACAATTATAAAAACTTAAATACATAGAAAACACCCATGACTCAGAAACAAATATCCGTGTTCATCACACAAATATATGCTCTTACCAGGATTTGAACCCGGGACCATCAGCTTCATAGGCAGGGTCCCCACCAGGCCAGACCGGTCGTCAAACCAATAAGCTAACCAATCTTACATTTTATATCAACGACTAATCGTTGGCTCCACATTAGCCGACCGACCAGAAGCATATTACAAGGTGATTCGGTGGCTAAAGCTGGTACAATTTTTTTTAAACGAGGTACTAAATACAAATTAGGTACAAAAATATGGTATTCTTTTCATTTGATTTTATTTAGGTACACCCGCCATTCTGACTCACTTGGTTTCGGCAAAAAATTAATTCAGTTTCTATCTGACACTAATGGTTAGACGGCATAGTGAGCGGGAGAGTTGTTGGGGGAGTAAGAACGTGTGCAGGTCATTTTGAACACTTTGCCCGCTTAGATACTTCTGGGTTCAACGCTGCCACGTACCAAAATGACAATAATATTTTATATATTTCAGTTACCTATCTTAAATTACTATTACTGTCGGAATATTTGCAAGAGGTATTTTGGGAGTTTAAAGCGGACGATAACGAGGACATTTTGTGGGGAGGTGGGACTTAACAATGACATCATGTGACAGCCATTTCACGGCACCATTTCAGGTAGTATAAGATTTTACATATTACTAAGATATTATTCAGATTGAAACTACTATTATATACTAAAAAGCAAACAAAACAAGTAATGTAGAATTGAAATGTCTATAGAAAATGTCCCACTTTCGTTGCTCTCGAGTGTAAGTATTCAATCTTCCACGTCTATCTTTAGTTTCCGCGAACGATTTCCATTTCCATGGGTATTCAATCTTCAGCCATACATTACGAGCATCCCAACTGCCGAGTCATCGACATGAAACTTATCGACAATATCGAAATTTCACTTGCTGCCGTTATGTTTCATTTCAACTTCAACGTATCATTTAGTGGGTTTGAATTGGGCGGTATATTCTTTTTAGTGTAATTACAAATGTGCCAATTGCAGACAAGTCAAAAAGTAGCAAGTTCTTCCTGTTTTACAAATATTTTCCCCGGAGGTAAATTTAGTTTCAATCGCAGACTACATAAAATTCAGGACGTCATCACATTGAAAATAACTCTAATTTTATCGAAAAGTCTAATAGAGTCGAAAAACAGTTTAGTTTTAAACGTGAGAACTTGAAAGTAAGAGTCTCAACTCTCAATCTACAGTAACATTTATATTTAGTGTTGGTAAAGACTCGAGTCCTTCGAGTCTTTTGCTTTAAGATTCGACTGTAATACAACTAAGTCGAATCGAAACTAAAGTCCTTTTCAATTACTTTCATTTTTCTAAAAAATTGTCTTCAGGTAAAATTCATGGGTTAGATACCACCATACAAAAAGGCTTATTTTCCTTCTGTCCTTTTGATGCGCTTAAAGAAAGACTCAATTTCTTTTTAAGACTCGGAATCTTTTTAAGCGCAAGGTCTCGTAGCGATAAGTAGAGTTCTTCTTTAGACTCGAGACCCGAGGCTCGACCGACAATAATTATTTATATTCGGCAGCGGCTATAACGCAACTTCAACTCGCGATCTGGAATACAATAACCGTTGCTCTTCGCTAATCTATCCACAAAATATCTAACCCTCGGTTATAGCCCTCGTAGCCTTTTTACGGCGCAAATTATACTAAAGATAACTTGTATTCTTGTACTACTTACTAACTTATAACATATCGTAACCGGTGGTGGTCGAGTGGATCTGGCACCCAATTTTCAATACAGAAGTGTCGGGTACGGAATATCATTTGATATTTACCAATAGCTCTTCGGAGAAGGACACACGGAGACAATGCCGTCCTTGAAACGTCGGAGGTAATTTTTAAGCTTAAAATAAGTATATGTCATTTAGTCTACAGCAGTAAAAGTAAATAATAATAGCAGAAAATGGTTTAGGAATATCTCGCGAGTCGCGAAGGGGAGAAAGACAAAGTTGCTTGCCCTTGAACGTGCCGTAAGCCTTTGTGGGAAGTTCCCGAATATAACGAGGCTGCCAACTTGCTGGAACCTACCCTTGATCCTACTTGCAGGTTTTAATAGCAGGAGGTTATCCGATAACGTAAGAAAATGATATTTAATATATTATTATAACGAGTCACGTTTTCAGATCGAGTTGTGTTGTTACCGAGTTACTATATAAAGACAGTAGAACTACTAGATAAGGAAACTAGATAAAGACATATTTTTGGAAGGACGGATGTTACTTACTGCTCTTTACAGTTCGCTTACTCATAAAACACATACCATAACAATAGCACCCAAAACAGCCTTACCTCCTAAAAATGTATGTTATCGGACACACATTGATTAAGTCCCACGGTAAGCACAATAAGGTTTGTGTTGTAGGTATTTAGACTACCATATATATTTCATATTTCATGTTTATTTATTGTGTACATACATAGGTACGAGTATAGTTGCAGATGGAATAGCTTAGGTTTGTGTCGTGCATGCTACCTCTCTGTAGAAGTGTTACAATAACTTAGGTACTAATTACAAATTACATAAAGTAAAATTAAAAATAAGAATAATATATATATATATATATATATATATATATATATATATATATATATATATATATATATATATACATACATGTTTATAAATACTTCAATACATAGAAAACACACATCACTCAGGAACAAATATTCATCACAGTGTTCATCACACAAATAAATTCGAAGGATTTGAACCCGGGACCACCGGCTTCATAGGCATAGTCATGATCATCACCCACTAGCCCAGATAGGACGGCAAATCATACGTAATTTTCTTAAATAACAAGTATATTTACATCATGAATCAAGTCAATGCTTTACGACGAAACTTCTTACCCGTGGATTTAGTGCCGTTAGAAGGGTTTTTGGATAAATAATGTTTTTGATAGTGCCTTTTGGAATTAACCAGTGATAAATATGTTTAAATGGGCCTTATTATTAGAAAAAACGCTTATATTTTTATTAAGAATCTTTAAGATAGGTAAAATAATCGGCTTCTTTAAAAAAAACATTACTAGGATTTTCCTGTGTTCTTTGTTTCTTTAGGTGTAAACCTAAATATTTTCATCATCATAAGATCATGTCCTGAAGACACAGGTAACAATATAACAAACAAAATAGAATTTCATAAACTGGTCCAGTCGTCAAGAAATCGAGAAATATACATAAAAAACATTCCGGCGAATTGAGAACGTCCTCCTTTGTAATTTCGAACTCGGTTAAAAATCGTTTCGATTCTTAATTGGAAAGCAGGTGCGATCAGTCAGACGCCTGCTATTCAAATCGGACCTGCAGAATTACAATTAGAATTTAAATTGTCAGAGAAAGCCTTGTGTAAACGCAGGCAAAAGGGCAGAGGCTTTATTTATCTTCGGCGAAATTAGACTATTGATTTATGGAAGGAAGAGCTGGCCAATATTCGCCGGGCCCGGGACATTCATGAAGTTTGCTTTGCGAAGGGACCAGTGTTACTGCGGCAATTCTTAGTCGGATATTCTTGTTTGTTAAAAATTAACATGAGTTTCGCGATCCCGGGCACGCATGGCCGTCCCGCTCAGTGTTCAGCGAGCTGCTTTGGGAGAAAAATCTGAACTCACTTCAATAATTTAGAGAAGAGAAAAAAATCTAAAGCTCAAACTGTTCTGAGCTCAGTCGATTACAGACTGGCTTTTGAATACGATAAGGCGATCGGCGAAGTTATTGTAAACTTGCCAATTGTTCTGCTTGCTCTGCAAGAAGGGATTGTTGTCTTTGTGTACACTTATTACCTAATTCTATATTATCTTTTTTTTAATACCACGTCGGTGGCAAAAAAGCATACGGCCCGCCTGATGGTAAGCAGTCACCGTAGCCTATGGACGCCTGCAACTCGCAAATGCAACTGCAACCCTTTAACCTGTACACTCCTTACATTATCTATATAGGTACAGTCAGCGTCAAATATTTTGTAGCAACTAAAGTAGCCAAATAGTTCGGTACTCCATATATTTAGTATGGTGTACCGAACTATTTGGACACGATGACTGCTACAAAGTATTTGACACTGACTGTACCGTGCAGGCAAGTCATTTGATTTCTGTATTTTCTGTGCGACTTGGTATCTTGTTAGTGACGAGTAATAGGGACCGTGCGCGTTGGAGGGTCTGCCATCTTGTGGCCTCAATCGGAACAATAAACATGTACATTTACACGTCACGTGTTGTCTTGTGCATAGTAGGTTCTGCCATCTTGTGGGCTACATTGGAACAATAAACATCACATTTACGCCTCGCGCCAAAAATCTGACGGCTCCTGTGCTGCCTCCTACACCTCATGCACGCTCCCTATATTATTATGTGATGCGTCAGACAACTCATATTATTGTCACTGACAACGGTACGAAGAAGGGGCATAGAAATCAAATTCTTTGGCCGGTGTTGACTCATACTTACTGATATTTTAAGGTAGTCAACCTGTAGTTGGGCATTTCAATACAACACAAAGACTTTTCCGTCACTACATCCTAACATCATTAGGTTTACAAATGATTATTTAGCCATTTACGAGTGAGACAGCGGCCTCCTAGCCTAGTCGGTTGTGACCCTGCCCACGAATCAGGAGTCGCGGAACTAGTGCCTGTGAAGCCGATGGTCCCGGGTTCTAATCCTGGTCAGGGCATTTAGTATATGTGTGATGAGCACGGATATTTGTTCAAGAGTCATGGGTGTTTTCTATGTATTTATAAATATTTATATATTATATATATCGTTGTGTACCCACAACACAAGCCTTATTGAGCTTACTGAGGGACTTAGGGCGGTTTCAGAATATACGAGCGTATAAGCTCGTTTTAAAACCGCGCGTAGGCGTATATACGCTCGCGTGCCATTCGTACGAGCGTCGTCGCGCTAATAAGCTCGTACAAGCTCATTCCGTTTGAAGCTCGCATATACGGTCGTTTGCATAAGAGACCGTGTACGCGCGTAAAAATACGCTAGTCTGTAACCGCTCTTAGTCAATTTGTGTTACAATGTACTATAGATTGTCCTCAAATATATCATTATGTTAAAAATATTGAGTAGTGACATTCTGAGCGTAGGAATCGAAATCTTACTGCCCTACTTCCTTTTCCCTTTTATTGACTCAAATATCAACTTAGTGTTCTTAGGCCAAGGTCCATTTTGCAGTGAAGCAGTGCTGGTTGTGTTCCGACTGTTGACTGAGCAGTTATCAATCTTGACATTAATTCATCATTAGCCGACGACTAACGATCGCCTTTCACTTACCTATACACTTGAGAACGATGAAAACGGCTCACCATTTATAGAAGTATAAGTGACATGATTTGAGTATTTAGACTTCCAAAGTCGTAGTTTCTTTTTGTGTATGGATGCAAACACATTCACCGCTGAGCTACGATCGTAGCGCTACGTCGTAACCGATAACATGGATTTCCCGGTATGTAGTGGAAATGCTTCGTAGAGGCAAAACTACAACGTGTCGTTTAGCGCCGAATGAGTTAAATAAATAAATGCTCTATATACACAGATATAGATAGATAGATAGATATAATTCAAAATTCAAAAATTCAAAATTCAAAATACTCTTTATTGGCACACCTCAGTAAAAGGTACAGCTTAAAGCAATTGATTAGTGATAGACGCAGACAACAGGCGGTCTTATCGCTAAAGAGCGTTCTCTTCCAGACAACCTTTGGGTAGCGGAAACAAAACAATTAATCAAAAAGAGTAGGTGTATAGGTATATTATATGGCGTTATTCATAACCGTTCGTCAAATGTAACAAACCGTTGATCGTTTGTCCCATAACCCATTTCTGTACGTTTGCGTTACGCAGGCTGCTACGTTTTCCCCACTTCTTATGAGTTGGCGTGCTATGCGCTGCAGGTGCTACGGCGTAGCGCTACGCCGTGCACTACCTAACGGTAGTACCATTGAGGCCCAGAGGCCAATTTGAACGTGCACTTTGACATGAAAGTGAAAATGATACTAAATGGTATCATTTTGTAATCATTTGCGCTTGCACTTGTCCGTAGGTCCGTACATGTAAAATTACATCATTTCAATAAGTTTGAATGGCCTCCAATTCGAAATTAGTGTTTAGTATGAGTTTATACATTCGCTGCTAAACGCAAGTACTATCTCGGACGATCGGTATTCGAAATGTTATTGATATGTCATAGTTTTCAATTGTTTGGTGGATTTAAATATAATGTTCGTGTTACAATAACGCTATTAATTTCTTTTCACGAAAAAAAATAAATGCCATTCGGTTTCCTTAAATATACTTATTTAGCCATACCCCGAAGTTACCGGAATTTAAAAAACACCGTGTTTTGGCTTCCGTATGTATGTTAAGTATTTTTTTACAAGACTAACATTTTCCTTGTCCCAATCTTAATACCTAACCGTATTGTGTCTTCTAGTCAAGTCAAGTCAAGTCAAGTCAAGTCAAGTCAAGTCAAAATATTCTTTATTCAAATAGGCCTAGCAACAAGCACTTTTAAATCGTCAAATTTTACAAATATCATCTTAATCTAAATATCAGAGCAATTTATTGATGCAGTTATTATTGTTCTAAAAAAACATTGAACTATTATAGATATGGTAAACTTAATAATAAGAATTACACAAAAGGATCGTCAAACATCAAAATTGCATAAAAATACTAGTCTAGAACCTTTCTAGAATAAAATCTAAATGTCAAAAAATACGGTATATATATACATTGAATTATCTAGTTAGTCAACTGTGCAAATTCCCCAAAAAGCCTGATCCAAATGATTAACTGCTATTCCTGGGGCCGACGCAATTGGTGTCATTGGCGAATTAGTGAGTATGTCCGTAGTTGAAGTACGAAACTATATTATTTTAAGAGGGGGCGTTAAGCCAGGAAATTAGTAGGAGAGAATGATGTGATGCCCCGCGTGAGACTTCTGACGGAAGATGTGGCCGTCGCGCGTTTTTACTTTTTATCTCAATTACTCAGAAAATATCCTTCTGTTTAAAAAAAATCTCGTCGGATACGTCGACTATATCACTGGCTATTTTATACCAAAAGTATACTGCTATGGTATGCATGGTAACGATAAATAAAATAAATTAAAAGTAGACTCCTATTTTCGTGATTGTATTCTATCTTAGGTTAAGTTATCTAGGTTAGTCTGCCCTCGCAAATATTGTCTAGTTTCCGTGTGATTTTTTATGGCATTTACCCTTGATTAAAACGAGTAACTCGATATAAAAACTACAAATTTGCGTTAGGCCCCTTTTAAAAGGATAGAGGTTTTACGCGTTTGTAGCGAAAACCGCGTACCAACAGAAAAGCGTCTAGCGGGTCCCTGGCACTTAATATTTAAGTTATTGTTTTAAACAATTTTTTGTAATGAATTTGAGATTATAAATATTGATAATAAATAAATTGTTGTGAAGAGACGAATCATATTTTGAATCAAGAATCAATTGCTTTGATGATCAATCAATCAACATTCGGTCGTAATGCACTGCACCGAGCAGGTTATTCCTGGCGCCGACATGATTGGCTTCAAATGGCGAATTAGTGGCGACACCGCCTATCCAACTAGAGGCAGACCAAGCTAACTTAGCAGCGAGTGCTAGCCCGGCCTGTGCATGTATTAAGGAAACGGCCTAATTTCATAGATGTTTGACGTTTAAAATAACACTGATACTGTCTCGTCTATCAAAATCGCTGCCTGACTCTAGTTGAAATGCGGAATCATTCCTATTAAAACGTTAAGCTGCGAAATGAAGTTCGACAAATTTTGGACAAGAATAAATAAACCTCTTGCCTGCGTATAATAAGGATCCTGGCCGAACTTTTTTCGATAACTATTTTTTCAGCTCTATATATAGCACCCACGATTTTTGACGGCCTCACGCGTATGATCGATTAATCGAGGTTCAATCATATTGTAAACTGAACGAGATACAGTTAATAGATCTAGTTATATTTACATGTAGTTAGTTGTAGTGGTGACCCTCGCTCCCCGGGGCCGGCAATTGATACCAATTAGATATTAATTAACGCGACACGCCCGGCCGACTACAGTGACTTGCAATATTCATCACTGCGAAGACAGTACATTACTATATGTAAAGGTAGTGTTGATAGGTACTCAGTCTTTTGAGTCTTTTGAAGAACTCGACTCGTTTTTACTTACTGAGACACACTTAGAAACTTCCAACTGTTTTAGGTCCAGATGCGAGTTCTTTATTGAGGCTTTTCTAAGCACAACTCTCGCAACAAAAGACTTTGTCAACAGTTTTAGGTTTCATCTAAATACTACCATACCATACCTACTGGTTTTCTTACGTCTTCTTTTGCTGTTTAATATAAATAAAGCAAAGAAAATAAACGTTATTTAATGATGTATCTTTTGAAATTTCTTACAAGGACGTTCTCTGAAAAGGACTCAAGTCTCTACAAAAGACTCGGGTCTCTAACAAGATGAAAAGAACTCGAGATTCGACTTAATTAATATTATCACAGTGGAGTCCTAAAGCAGAGGACTCGAAGGACTCGACTCTTAACCGGCCGGAAAATAAGGGGATGCCAGCTAGGTAGGTGTAGTGTAGACCGTGCCATTAACTTACAACATTTACATGTTTTTTATACTACGTCGGTGGCAAACAAGCATACGGCCTGCCTGATGGTAAGCAGTCTCCGTAGCCTATGTACACCTGCAACTCCAGAGGAGTTACATGCGCGTTGCCGACCCTAACCCCACCCCCCTCGTTGAGCTCTGGCAACCTTACTCACCGGCAGGAACACAACACTATGAGTAGGGTCAAGTGTTATTTGGCTGCGGTTTTCTGTAAGGTTTTATGTTTCCGCGTATGTATGAGAAAACACATGTATATGAAGTTTTTAGTTAACCATTTTGACGCCATCGGAAGCGTGAAATTTTCATTCATTCTTTTCTTTTTCTTCGAAAATGATAACTTGTATTTGCAATGTTTGACTTAACTGATCGATATTCGTATATGCTTACAAATACTTACACTTGATTTAAATTTAACAAATGTAATATACGATAGTCGCGACTGTAATTCGATGTTTGCCAAATAAAAAATTGAGTTCAAGATCCTCGATTCCATTAAAGACCTCGCGCCGCCTTTGCTCACAAACTTACTTTACAGAACTCATTTTAAAGTTTTAAAATGAGTTTCGTCTGCTCTCAAATAAATAATGAATAGTGTAACTTCTAACTACTGTCTGACTGAAACGGGCTTGATATAACGTGAACTCAATTCGTTCTCGTAAATATTTTCTCTCAGTCGAGCAAGTCATTCTTAGGCAAAAGGCACTCGCTTGACCGATCTACAAATTGTATATTTATTCAAGTGGTGCCTTAATGCCTACTAATTAATTATAAATGCGAAAGTTACTCTGTCAGTCTGTCTGTTGCCTCTTCCAACTTAAGCCGCTGGACCGATTTAGATGAAATATGGGTATGGAGATAGTGTGATTAGTGGCAAGGGAAGGTCAAAGGATAGTTTGTATCAATCATATTTCTGACGACCTGTCTGGCCGAGTGAGTAGTGACCCTGCCTATGTCCCGTGTTCTAATCCTGGTAAGGGCAGTTATTTGTGTGATGAGCAACAATATATAGGATATTTGTTCCTAAGTCATTGGGTGTTTTCTATGTATTTAAGTATTTAATCAATCATTAATGCAATCAAACTTGGCTACAATTAATAGTATTGTAAACGTATATATGTATGCTGTATATGTAAGTAGTTTGTATATATACATAAGTATTGTTATATTGTTGTAGATTTAGCATTTATAAGTTTTTTCTTTAGAGCTATGTAGTTTCCAATTTAGTTTTTTGCACCTCCTAAATAGTTAAATTAATATTATCACTTCTCCGCTACCTAAAGGTTGTCTGGTAGAGATCGCTCTTTAGCGATAAAACCGCCTGTTGTCACCTCTGTCTTCATGTATTATGTATGTCTCTCTGTAAATGTTATTTTGAGGTTGTGCAATAAAGAGGATTTGTATTGTACTGTATTGTATTTATAAACATTATATTATATATATATATATATTAAGTACCCAAAACACAAGCCTTATTGAGCTTACTGTGGGACTTATTCAATTTGTGTAACAATGTCCTATAATATTTATTAATTATTTAATTATCATGAGCATTTCACGCAGATGAAGTCGCGGATAGAAGCTAGTGTGAAATAACTCTAATCCTATAAGTATACCTATTTTACAGTCGATCAGTAGGGCTAAGATGGTCGGCTCTTTATAATTTGTCACCATGCCTGTCACGTTCTAACAAGTATGTAAGTGCCAAAGTGACGGGCATAGTGACAAGCGATAAAAATGGAACCATGCTGCCACTGCAGCACACATGTCTCGCACAACAAAGCATGCAAAAATATCTGGCTGAATATTTTAGAGCCGTAAGAGCGCGTCATATATTTTCGCGTGTTTTTCTAGATATTGTAAACTGTACGTTTACATGATCAATATTCTCAATTAATTAACATTTATTACTTGTCGCGAAACGAGTCCACGTGTTCCCAAGCCATTACAATTACAGAGATAGCCATCGCTTTACGTAGAGTAGGTTATCGTATTAATCATATATGAACTCCATGCGATTAAGTTTTCATTATTCCGGGGCGGCGGAGCGGAGCGGTGATAACAAAGATTAATAGCTCGTTAATAATAGCCATTTTTATTTTTAACTATCGTACGGTTAGGACGCATGCGAAATGTCCCTTGAAAAGTCAAATCGCTTTTCCAAACCATCCCTTTCGCCTTCAGTCCGTTTTCAAAACGTTCCATTTGCTTTTTCCCACTTGTCCAAAATTTCTTCAATATAAAAGTTACTATCTTTTCTTTTTGCAAAAAAATATCGTTAGCGAAATAAACCTTTTAGAAATATAGAGCAGGCTCTCTAAAACAGTGTTTATATATATTTAGTATTAGACCGCAGTTTAACTTTTGGTCTTTGTAGTAGTGTTCCTAATCTGAAAGAAATCCAATGTTGAGGCTGAAAAGTGGTGCTGGGGATATTTTCTCTTACAATTTTGATGAAATCTCACTGTATTGATTCTGGTGTTTACAACAAGATTAATATTTAATATCGCCTGTTCGAACGAATATTATATATTTAATGAATCCTATGTGATTAAATGTTGATTATTATCGTGGGCGGCGGAGCGTTCCTCCGTTGATAAGTATGATTAATAGCTAGTAACTAATAATCTACTAATAGCCATTTGTAGGGTTTCGTAGTCACCACAGAAACCCTTATAGTTTCGCCATGTCCGTCCGTCTGTCCGTCCGCGGCTTTGCTGCGTGATCGTTAGTGCTAGAAAGCTGCAATTTGGCATGGATACATGAATCGTGAAAGGCGACAAAACGGTAAAATAAAAAGTGCACAAATATATTTTTTTAGGGTACCTCCCATACAAATTGATTTTTAACCCAATGGTGTGGGGTATCATTAGGTAGATCTTTTAAAATGAATAAGGGTCTCCAAAATCATTTTTTAATAAAGTTAATATTTTCGGAAATAATCGCCCTGAAAGAAAAAATATAATAAAAAATCCTAAAACAAGAGCTTAATAAATACTTTCAATGTAAACACATGACCGGCGTAGTCGTTTTATTGCAAAAAATCTTCTCTTCTTAGTAAAAAGACGTACATAGCGCTGCAAAGGTACTCCCTTATGCTTCAATGTACATGATACTTACTAATAGCCTCCGTTTGGCCTATTTTGTCAGAATGGTAACTACGAAACCGTACACTTAGCATGGCCCGACATGCTCTTGGTCGAATTTTTTACTCTTTATTGTTGAATGAATAGTGAAAACTTGACAATGTGTAGTGTTCCTGACCTATATTCAAGTAGGGAAAGCCACGATTCAGATAAGAAGCCATTAGGCTTGTTTCATGTACTCGTTACACAAGCAACCATTTCGTTTCCTATCTCTGGCTGTGTGCTCCATCACGTTGACTCTTTGAACGCCCAGAACCCTTAAATGCATCGTGTGATCGTTTTTTATCTCCAAAATAACATACTATCTAATATGGTTGTACCTATTTAGCATCAATAACGCTTGTCATATAAGTGTTACGGCGTACGCTGTCAAAATGAGCTTCATGCTTCAAAGTACGGTGAAGAAGTCAAGAACTTATGATGATTATCAGTAGCCGGCAATAATTATATTTTGCAGAAAATCTTAGCGTCAGAAGAAAGTAAGTGGGCAACGATTTTGAGAGCCCAGACGGTACAAGTTTTATTTTAAACGTCAAACTTCTATGAAATTGTAACGTTTACTTAACACTTGCAAAGTCTTGGCTAACAAAATCGCTGCCAACTTAGCTTGATCTGACTCTAGCAATCTCCTCAAAAGTTAAAGTTATGACAACGACTCCCATGACCCAAAGAGCACTATGAAGGTTGAAGTAACTGCCGCAACTACGAATAAGCGCTTAATATTTACATATTTGAAAGTAATCGCACTACTATACATTATGAACTGAAATGGCGCCTGCCT
This sequence comes from Cydia pomonella, assembly GCF_033807575.1. Taxonomy (NCBI): domain Eukaryota; kingdom Metazoa; phylum Arthropoda; class Insecta; order Lepidoptera; family Tortricidae; genus Cydia; species Cydia pomonella. The sequence goes on along the minus strand of NC_084723.1, from coordinate 15,735,219 downwards.
GCCTGCCAGCCGCCGGCGCCCTGAATTCAGTTTCCATTTAATATTTGCTCGGTTTTTCCTTGTTTTGTTCAATACTAAAGACTTTACGAAGATGGGAAGATGACTTCAAAACTATTGCTTGGAACACATGGGGGCGGAAAGGCAATGAGCGGCAATTTTGGAGAAACTTGGGGGAGGCCTATGCTGGAACGCAAAACAATCTTGACTCCGATTTCTAAAAACGTAAAATTAAGTGTAATTTAGTTTTAAAGTTTAAGTAACAAGTGAGGTTAGACAATAAGATGGTTTAAATTAATTTTTAACTATTCTCTATTCTATTAGCTTAATAGAATCGTTCGCGGGCTTTTCTGCTTGTTATAATTAAATTAGTATGGGTAGCACATCGTAACTGGTGAATTTCAAATAACTTGGAAGTCCGGTAGCCGTTTAACGCACTTACGGTAGATTTCGGTACAGTCCCCTAGACCCATATGGTGGAAAGATTCGCTGGCTATGGATGAGGTGTTGGTGGCTCAGTTGGCAGAGCGCTGGAGTATCGATGCAGTTGCCGTGGGTTCAAGTCTCACCCAATGCAGTAATTTTTCCGCTTTTCAAAATGTATAATAAGATGTTTTTATTCTATTTTGTAAAACTAAAGGCTTGTTGAATTTGAATTTGTTAGCTTTAAACCAGCTGTCATGTATCAAATGGAAATATATTTCTGCATGTTCCGATGTTAGTGTCTCCTTCAAGAAAAGACACCCGAACACGTCAGGCCCTAGGACAGTTTAACATAATTGAACACAACAAATGGCGGTAAAAAGCTAAACGCGTATAGTTCCGTTATCCGTGTATGAATCAGTTTTAATATTGTATCAGATCATCCGACGCGGCGACTAGCTGAATAAAGCAGCACCGTGAATATTGTATTAAGTTCACGATTGCCGGGATTATGTGCTATATGTAGCCCGCGTGTGGGCCTCATAGAATATTCACTGCCGGCGTCGAGGTCACGAACTGGACTTGACTGATCTTTAGTGGACCTTATCTCCTTGGTATAAAGGTTACGAAGGATCAGTGAATTGTCCTTGATTTTAAGACACTTGAAGATAGATTGTAGCTTTGGGCGTGATTTTGTCGTTTATCTTTATGAAGAAAGTATCTGTCACGTCGACAAATATCTAAAAGTATAGTTTGGCCCAGGACTGTCTCATTTCAAACATAGACAGTGAGAATCATACTGTCTTTGTCTTACGCTGGTACTAGCATCCAAAAGAAAGGGATGAGTATACTTTTCCTGGTTCTTGCTGACATTTTCCTGGTTCTTACTGACATTCTCCTGGTTCTTGCTGACATTTTCCTGGTTCTTACTGACATTCTCCTGGTTCTTGCTGACATTCTCCTGGTTCTTACTGACATTCTCCTGGTTCTTGCTGACATTTTCCTGGTTCTTACTGACATTCTCCTGGTTCTTGCTGACATTATCCTGGTTCTTACTGACATTCTCCTGGTTCTTACTAACTGACAAGTTGTGTTTGCCAGACTAATTATTTTGTGCTTCTCACGAATTAGCAGACATGGAATCTGTCGACCTAGCATTTCCTTTCTGTTGATAATAATAGATAGGTAATTTAATTAATCGTCTACTATTTGCATTCTAAAAAACATTTTCATCGTTAAAAAACGAGTCGGACTCGTGCTCGAAGGATTCTGTGCCATTATTTATAAAAACGCCGAAAAAATATGTTTGTTGTATGGGAGGCCCCCTTAAATATTTATTTTATTCTGTTTTTAGTATTTGTTGCTATAGCGGCAACAGAAATACATCATCTGTGAAAATTTCAAATGACTAGCCATCACGGTTCATGAGATACAGCCTGATGACAGACGGACGGACGGACGGACAGCGAAGTCTCAGTAATAGGGTCCCGTTTGACCATTTGGGTACAGAACCCTAAAAAATCAGCCTCATGTCGCAAATCATAGACCTCTATCTCATAGCATAGATCCTCCCTTATTGGGTTTATACATATATAGCAAATATAACATTTCTATGTGCGCTCTCTCTGGTATTACTGGGTTACTTGATGACAATAATCGTTACATGTTCATAGAAATTTGACATTTATGGTGACACTGACTAACTAAATAAATAAAATAATATTATAGGGCTATTTTACACAGATTAACTCCTACAATAAGCTCAAGAAGGCTTGTGTTGTAGGTACTAGATGTCAATATATATAAATTATATAATACAGAAAAAAAATCAAACATAACTCAGGAACAAATATTTGTACTAAACCAGGGATCGGAAACCGGTATTTTTTGTATGGGAACGAAAACGGTATTTTTTCGTTCTTTGTTAATTACTTCATTTCTAATTAGGCAATCTAATAATACGAAGTCGTTATCTGAAAACACAACTGAGTCCTACATTTAGAGTATAAAATAAACCGAAATATATGGTTATTTCGATGTTTTTGTAAAAAACCGGTTCCGATCCCTGTACTAAACACACCAATAAATACCCTTACCGAATGTCTCCGCAGAATTAGTTCGGTCAACTCGCGTTGAACGCGTTTACGAGTAGATATGTCTTCCACGGCGTCACCTTTATCTCTGCTATAATTTTGCACCCAAAGTCAATAAGGAACTGAAAAGTAATGATTTCTCTCCATTTGTTACAGATGTAGGTTACGACTACGTGGTCGATCAGCAGCCGATCGGCAAGCTGCTGTTCCGGCAGTTCTGCGAGCGGACCAAGCCGGAGTACCACAAATACAACAGCTTCTTAGATGCGGTGAGTGTAGACTGTGTAGTTAGCAGCCGATCGGCCAGCTGCTGTTCCGGCAGTTCTGCGAGCGGACCAAGCCGGAGTACCACAAATACAACAGCTTCTTAGATGCGGTGAGTGTAGGCTGTGTAGTTAGCAGCCGATCGGCAAGCTGCTGCTCATTGTGCCACTATGGTTAGTAAACAGGGTATGGTGCGAGGATATCGTTTAAACACCTTGCTGCTCATGCTCCTGCCGCTGTTCATGCCGTTACTCAACGTTGGACTCGAAGCTTATGGTGTATTTACATGATGATGATACGCGAGTGGATAATAAGTCTGTCCATTTATCTCCGTCCAGAATCTTTTTTATTTAGGGTGATGTCTAAGAAGGTAGAGAGATACCTTCTTTATCAAGACCAGAGAGATAACATGACCTTGTTTTCGCAAGTTTAATGTAGACTCTTTATATTTGCAGGCGGAGCGCTACGATGTGGAGATGGAGGAGACGCGGACGGCGGTGGCGGTCGACGTGTTCCGGCGCTACCTCACAGACGAGGACGGTGAAGCGGTCACCGACGTCGTCGACAAGCAGGCGGTCGACGACGCGAGCTCGTCGCTGGAAGGTAACTGTCTCCGGCGCTACCTCACAGACGAGGACGGTGAAGCGGTTACCGACGTCGTCGACAAGCAGGCGGTCGACGACGCGAGCTCGTCGCTGGAAGGTAACTGTCTCCGGCGCTACCTCACAGACGAGGACGGTGAAGCGGTCACCGACGTCGTCGACAAGCAGGCGGTCGACGACGCGAGCTCGTCGCTGGAAGGTAACTGTCTCCGGCGCTACCTCACAGACGAGGACGGTGAAGCGGTCACCGACGTCGTCGACAAGCAGGCGATCGACGACGCGAGCTCGGCGTTACCTCACGGCGACGAGGATACCTGGATGTTGGAGCGTAACGTCCATATTAGTTGGACTATTTTTCTCATTATCGCTCGAATATGTAAGAGCGATCGAAGATGTTTGCGGTATGCCCTCAAACCTCAGTTCATTTTTGCTTTACGCAAAAATGGCAGGTTGATATAGAATAATCTTTTATTCATGGCTTGTGAAGTTACTCTTTTAATGTTATTAAGAAGACTATCATGCTGCATCAATCATGATTGTTTATTATTTAAGAGCTGGTAAGAGGTGTCCTCGAGAATCTGCCTCAGCATTTCCAGCAGAAGTATTTTATGATGGCCTTTGTAAGCGGCACTGGTAGTTCTGCGTAATCTACTAGATATTAACACACTATTTTCTTATTTCCAGCCGGCTCAAAAGACATCTTCAGCACATGCATACGATGCGTGAAGAACTTCCTCGCGGGCACGCCTTTCTCGGAGTTCGAGCGCTCCATGTACTTCCACCGCTATCTGCAGTGGAAGTGGCTCGAGGCCCAGCCTGTGACGCAGCACACCTTCAGGATGTACAGGGTCCTCGGGAAAGGAGGGTTTGGAGAGGTTTGCGCTTGTCAGGTGAGTGTCCATAGACTATCCGCAGTGCAAGTGATTCGAGGCCCGGCCTGTGACGCAACGCACCTTAGGGATGTAAAGGGTCCTCGGGAAGGGTTGGTCGAGGTGTGCACCTGTCAAGTGAAATATGGACGTCATGGGCTTCCACCTGCAGTGGAGGTAGTTCCAAGCCCACTCAGTAAAACAATACACCTTCAGAATGTATGGGGCCCTCGGGAAGGGAAGGTTCGGTGTGCGCTTCACTGGATTATGCAGTAGATATGGTGTTGAGCACAGCCGATGGCACCGCTTAAGCAAAATTTTGCTAAACGTTCTGTTTACAAAATGCCCTAATCTCACAACGCCCCGTCTTTAAAAAAATCTGATTTGCAAACCTAAGAAAGAAGAACCTTCAGTTGAGTCTGATTTAGAGCTGACAACAAACCCCAGTCCTCACTATAAACCTATTAACTGTTGACAATGTTTTTGTGGAAATTCTGCAATTAACTATAAATTGACTAGTCCCAGGTTATTAGGACCGTATTGAGATACTGTATTTTTTATTAATATTATACATATCGTTAAACTGATGTAGACGTAATGAATTTATGACCTAAATCTTTGACCCTACGTCTTTTTTAACATTTCAGGTGCGAATAATAAATAGAATCAGGCGTTACTTTGCGGAAAACCATTAATAAAAAAAAAAAAAATACTTTGCTAATCTGCGAAAAGATAACGTGCTAGTCAATCAGTGCTAATCCGTTATACTTACTTGCAAATTCTTATATGCCATTAATGTTCCCACCCTCTCACCGCAAAAATATATACGCAATCAACTCAAAAATATATACGCAATCAAATATAACAATCCACCACCGAAAGTACAAAATTCGACACGTGTTTCGCCTCTCTACGAGGCATGCTCAGTAGATGTTGACGGTCCGAAGTCCGACGACTGAACTACTGTTTTGAATATTTTCGTTTTAATTTCAGGTGCGCGCAACAGGCAAGATGTATGCGTGTAAGAAGTTGGAGAAGAAGCGCATCAAGAAGAGAAAAGGAGAGGCGATGGTGTTGATAGAGAAGCAAATACTCCAGAGGATCAACTCGCGATTCGTCGTCAACCTAGCCTACGCGTACGAGACGAAGGACGCGCTCTGTCTCGTTCTCACTATCATGAACGGTGAGCGCTTGTTTTTTTGAGCCAATCCTCCGTTTCCCCCCTTGGAAGGACACTAGAGGAAAACAAATGATTTAATAATTTAATGCTTATAACAGCTTGACATTTATATTATATTGATTATATTCTCATTGTTAATGATTCATATACTGATAATTTTAATAATTAATAAGGTAACACACCTATATGTAATACCGACCTGTAACAATTGTTACCAATAAAGTTTTTCATTTTGATTTTCATTTTCAAATGGAAACATTTTTTAACCTAATATTTCCGCCGATTCAATATTTATATTTTGTTTAGTTTCAGGCCATTTCCTTTTTACATCCGTATTCGTTTTTGTCGTCGTCTCTCACACGGTCTGCTTCGCGATTTTCGCGAACGACTGATGTTTTTTTTCTGATTTTCTAATAGTGATTTTTGTGATTGTAGGAGGCGACCTGAAGTTCCACATCTACAACATGTGCGGCGCTGACACGGGGCTGGGGCTGGAGCGCGCGCGCTTCTACGCCGCGCAGGTGGCGTGCGGCCTCGAGCATCTGCACAAGATGGGCATCGTGTACAGGTCAGTATAGATAGTTCCACAAGATGGGCATCGTGTACAGGTCAGTATAGATAGTTCCACAAGATGGGCATCGTGTACAGGTCAGTATAGATAGTTCCACAAGATGGGCATCGTGTACAGGTCAGTATAGATAGTTCCACAAGATGGGCATCGTGTACAGGTCAGTATAGATAGTTCCACAAGATGGGCATCGTGTACAGGTCAGTATAGATAGTTCCACAAGATGGGCATCGTGTACAGGTCAGTATAGATAGTTCCACAAGATGGGCATCGTGTACAGGTCAGTATAAATAGTTCCACAAGATGGGCATCGTGTACAGGTCAGTATAAATAGTTCCACAAGATGGGCATCGTGTACAGGTCAGTATAGATAGTTCCACAAGATGGGCATCGTGTACAGGTCAGTATAGATAGTTCCACAAGATGGGCATCGTGTACAGGTCAGTATAGATAGTTCCACAAGATGGGCATCGTGTACAGGTCAGTATAGATAGTTCCACAAGATGGGCATCGTGTACAGGTCAGTATAGATAGTTCCACAAGATGGGCATCGTGTACAGGTCAGTATAAATAGTTCCACAAGATGGGCATCGTGTACAGGTCAGTATAGATAGTTCCACACGATGGGCATCGTGTACAGGTCAGTATAAATAGTTCCACAAGATGGGCATCGTGTACAGGCCAGTATAGATAGTTCCACATCTACAACATGTGCGGCGTCGACACGGGGCTGGGGCTGGAGCGCCGCGGCGGGGAGGGGGGGGGGCGTCTCCTCCTGTGCCTCAACGCTTTATGTATTGGCGTTAACAGTATGTATATCGTCGCCTAGAACCCATAGTACAAGCTTTGCGTAATTTGAGGCTAGTTCGATCTGTGTAAGATTGTTGTTGTGTTGTTCGTTTGTGGAATGCTGTGCCGTTGGAAATAAGATGCGCAAAATCCCTTCCCATATTTAAAAGCCTTTTAAAATCACATTACCTTTCGCTGCCTTTTTATGTATGTATATATTGGCACTACCCGTTCATTGTTGTAAGTTATTGTTTCCTGCTACCCAAAGGTTGTCTGGAAGAGATCGCTTTATAGCGATAAGACCGCCTGTTGTTACCTAATTGTAATTTGCGTTCTCTTTGTATTCTCCTTTTCAATATGTGGTGTCCAATAAACAATATCTATCACCAAGTCGAGCAAAAAAGCACGGCCGTACCATCCTTTTCTCGAAGCAATTCAGACCATTTTCGACCCCCTGTAAATTCGTTGTGGATAAAACTAGAAGACTGAAATTTTCAGTAACCATGCAGGCATTGTAAAGACACGGTATATTTCAAATTTCATTCAATTTGAACCAGTATTTTAAGAATTATAACGGGTCAAATTTCTTAATTTTGTCACTCACTGACTCACCGATCATCAAAATTCTAAGGCACTTCTAGCAGACCTAGAAGCTTCAAATTTGGAATATAAGTAGTGTTTGGTGTATGAATCAAGGAAAAACTAAAAAATCTAGAAAAGACCGCAAAGAAAATTAAGCCCATACAGCCAAGTCTTCAGTTAAATTTTTCAATATTGGCTTTATTCGTAACGATGTTTTATGTTTTATTTATACATATATACAATAAGTAGAAGGTACCGAAAAGGAAAAAAGTAGAACTGTCTACAAAATACAAAAAGAAATGAGATCCCATCAAAAACAATACTTGTCAAAAAAACCAAGTCTCGCAACTCAGTACCATCGCACTAAATAATTGAATTTACATGTGTTTTCGGGCGATTGAATTTACACGTGTTTTCAGGCGATGGCCAAGTCTCAATATATTTATATAAAACATTAAAGAATTTTAATATTGATATGCGTCACTATAAGATGCTGTTAATTATTACGTAACAACTTAATTCTTCGAGTACGGAGATTCCAGACACAATTGATTTTCAATTGTTATGGACCACGATCGTGGTCTTAGAGACTGGACGTATTAAGACAGAAAGACGCTTAAGTAGAGACTGAATAAATTAATAACCGACTTGGTATTACATGGATCTCACAACTTTTTACCGCAGAACAACTGAGTTGCGAGACTTGGTTTTTTTGACAAGTATTGTTTTTGATGGGATTTATTATTATTGTCCCCACATATTTATTTAGAATAGAATAGAATATCAATTATTTATTATTTACATGAATTTCGTTACATTATAGGATTTAGGAATTAAGTTTGGACCGAGTCGCCTAAATATTAATCCGAAAACCATGCACATGCGACAATTGTAATAATTTTATTTTGGCATTTCAGAGATTGCAAACCCGAGAACATCCTGCTCGACGACGCGGGCCACGTGCGCATCTCGGACCTCGGGCTCGCGGTGGACGTGCCGGAGGGGGGCTCCGTGCGCGGCCGGGTCGGCACGGTCGGGTACATGGCGCCTGAGGTAAGGATCATCTCTTTAACTGGATTTTTTCTCTCTGTATTATTAGCTTCTCTCTACAAAAGCCACTGCGTAGTTTTTGTTAGCTGTTGAAAAAAAAAGAAAAAGAAAGCTTAGTTAAAGAAAATAGTCTGGCACAGTCGGTAGGATGGTGAGATAAACTTTTTCTATAGGCCGTCTTTGGTTCGTTATCCTCTTTCAGTCGATTGGTATTTACTAATCTTGCTTTTTAGGGCCCTCTTTGTCGGTTAGTTCGTCGTTCTTCTTTATTGTTCAAAGTTGTATTTTAATGTAATTGTCAGGAGGATATTTGGCCAATGACTTGACAGATATGACCGGTTTCAGGTGATCGACAATGAACGGTACACGTTCTCGCCGGACTGGTTCTCGTTCGGGTGCCTGCTGTACGAGATGCTGGAGGGTCGCGCGCCCTTCCGCGCCAGGAAGGAGAAGGTCAAGAGGGAGGAGGTCGACCGGCGGGTCAAGGTCAGTTTAGATCAGTTTTCTTCCTGAATCTGTGCGGAAAGAGAAGAGTCATAGAATGTATCCCTTATATTCCACGACTCTTCTCTTTGCGCGCAGACTCCAGCGATAGTTTCATGCATTAGATGAATTCGGATTTGACCACGTTTGAACATGGAAGTTGACTCTGAGTGTTTCATGTTTTACAGCACGAGCAGGAGAAGTACTCGAGCAAATTCAGCGACTGCGCGCGGTCTTTATGTTCCGCACTGCTCGCCAAGAACGCGGGCTCGCGTCTCGGCTGCGGCTCCGGGCGGCGCGGCGCGGCGCAGGTCAAGCAGCACCGCTTCTTCAGCTCGCTCACCTGGGCGCGCCTCGAGGCCGGCATGGTGGACGCGCCCTTCGTGCCCGACGTGAGTGTCACACCTAGCGTCTCGGCTGCGGCTCCGGGCGGCGCAGGTCAAGCAGCACCGCTTCTTCAGCTCGCTCACCTGGGCGCGCCTCGAGGCCGGCATGGTGGACGCGCCCTTCGTGCCCGACGTGAGTGTCACACCTAGCGTCTCGGCTGCGGCTCCGGGCGGCGCAGGTCAAGCAGCACCGCTTCTTCAGCTCGCTCACCTGGGCGCGCCTCGAGGCCGGCATGGTGGACGCGCCCTTCGTGCCCGACGTGAGTGTCACACCTAGCGTCTCGGCTGCGGCTCCGGGCGGAGCAGGTCAAGCAGCACCGCTTCTTCAGCTCGCTCACCTGGGCGCGCCTCGAGGCCGGCATGGTGGACGCGCCCTTCGTGCCCGACGTGAGTGTCACACCTAGCGTCTCGGCTGCGGCTCCGGGCGGCGCAGGTCAAGCAGCACCGCTTCTTCAGCTCGCTCACCTGGGCGCGCCTCGAGGCCGGCATGGTGGACGCGCCCTTCGTGCCCGACGTGAGTGTCACACCTAGCGTCTCGGCTGCGGCTCCGGGCGGCGCAGGTCAAGCAGCACCGCTTCTTCAGCTCGCTCACCTGGGCGCGCCTCGAGGCCGGCATGGTGGACGCGCCCTTCGTGCCCGACGTGAGTGTCACACCTAGCGTCTCGGCTGCGGCTCCGGGCGGCGCAGGTCAAGCAGCACCGCTTCTTCAGCTCGCTCACCTGGGCGCGCCTCGAGGCCGGCATGGTGGACGCGCCCTTCGTGCCCGACGTGAGTGTCACACCTAGCGTCTCGGCTGCGGCTCCGGGCGGCGCAGGTCAAGCAGCACCGCTTCTTCAGCTCGCTCACCTGGGCGCGCCTCGAGGCCGGCATGGTGGACGCGCCCTTCGTGCCCGACGTGAGTGTCACACCTAGCGTCTCGGCTGCGGCTCCGGGCGGCGCAGGTCAAGCAGCACCGCTTCTTCAGCTCGCTCACCTGGGCGCGCCTCGAGGCCGGCATGGTGGACGCGCCCTTCGTGCCCGACGTGAGTGTCACACCTAGCGTCTCGGCTGCGGCTCCGGGCGGCGCAGGTCAAGCAGCACCGCTTCTTCAGCTCGCTCACCTGGGCGCGCCTCGAGGCCGGCATGGTGGACGCGCCCTTCGTGCCCGACGTGAGTGTCACACCTAGCGTCTCGGCTGCGGCTCCGGGCGGCGCAGGTCAAGCAGCACCGCTTCTTCAGCTCGCTCACCTGGGCGCGCCTCGAGGCCGGCATGGTGGACGCGCCCTTCGTGCCCGACGTGAGTGTCACACCTAGCGTCTCGGCTGCGGCTCCGGGCGGCGCAGGTCAAGCAGCACCGCTTCTTCAGCTCGCTCACCTGGGCGCGCCTCGAGGCCGGCATGGTGGACGCGCCCTTCGTGCCCGACGTGAGTGTCACACCTAGCGTCTCGGCTGCGGCTCCGGGCGGCGCAGGTCAAGCAGCACCGCTTCTTCAGCTCGCTCACCTGGGCGCGCCTCGAGGCCGGCATGGTGGACGCGCCCTTCGTGCCCGACGTGAGTGTCACACCTAGCGTCTCGGCTGCGGCTCCGGGCGGCGCAGGTCAAGCAGCACCGCTTCTTCAGCTCGCTCACCTGGGCGCGCCTCGAGGCCGGCATGGTGGACGCGCCCTTCGTGCCCGACGTGAGTGTCACACCTAGCGTCTCGGCTGCGGCTCCGGGCGGCGCAGGTCAAGCAGCACCGCTTCTTCAGCTCGCTCACCTGGGCGCGCCTCGAGGCCGGCATGGTGGACGCGCCCTTCGTGCCCGACGTGAGTGTCACACCTAGCGTCTCGGCTGCGGCTCCGGGCGGCGCAGGTCAAGCAGCACCGCTTCTTCAGCTCGCTCACCTGGGCGCGCCTCGAGGCCGGCATGGTGGACGCGCCCTTCGTGCCCGACGTGAGTGTCACACCTAGCGTCTCGGCTGCGGCTCCGGGCGGCGCAGGTCAAGCAGCACCGCTTCTTCAGCTCGCTCACCTGGGCGCGCCTCGAGGCCGGCATGGTGGACGCGCCCTTCGTGCCCGACGTGAGTGTCACACCTAGCGTCTCGGCTGCGGCTCCGGGCGGCGCAGGTCAAGCAGCACCGCTTCTTCAGCTCGCTCACCTGGGCGCGCCTCGAGGCCGGCATGGTGGACGCGCCCTTCGTGCCCGACGTGAGTGTCACACCTAGCGTCTCGGCTGCGGCTCCGGGCGGCGCAGGTCAAGCAGCACCGCTTCTTCAGCTCGCTCACCTGGGCGCGCCTCGAGGCCGGCATGGTGGACGCGCCCTTCGTGCCCGACGTGAGTGTCACACCTAGCGTCTCGGCTGCGGCTCCGGGCGGCGCAGGTCAAGCAGCACCGCTTCTTCAGCTCGCTCACCTGGGCGCGCCTCGAGGCCGGCATGGTGGACGCGCCCTTCGTGCCCGACGTGAGTGTCACACCTAGCGTCTCGGCTGCGGCTCCGGGCGGCGCAGGTCAAGCAGCACCGCTTCTTCAGCTCGCTCACCTGGGCGCGCCTCGAGGCCGGCATGGTGGACGCGCCCTTCGTGCCCGACGTGAGTGTCACACCTAGCGTCTCGGCTGCGGCTCCGGGCGGCGCAGGTCAAGCAGCACCGCTTCTTCAGCTCGCTCACCTGGGCGCGCCTCGAGGCCGGCATGGTGGACGCGCCCTTCGTGCCCGACGTGAGTGTCACACCTAGCGTCTCGGCTGCGGCTCCGGGCGGCGCAGGTCAAGCAGCACCGCTTCTTCAGCTCGCTCACCTGGGCGCGCCTCGAGGCCGGCATGGTGGACGCGCCCTTCGTGCCCGACGTGAGTGTCACACCTAGCGTCTCGGCTGCGGCTCCGGGCGGCGCAGGTCAAGCAGCACCGCTTCTTCAGCTCGCTCACCTGGGCGCGCCTCGAGGCCGGCATGGTGGACGCGCCCTTCGTGCCCGACGTGAGTGTCACACCTAGCGTCTCGGCTGCGGCTCCGGGCGGCGCAGGTCAAGCAGCACCGCTTCTTCAGCTCGCTCACCTGGGCGCGCCTCGAGGCCGGCATGGTGGACGCGCCCTTCGTGCCCGACGTGAGTGTCACACCTAGCGTCTCGGCTGCGGCTCCGGGCGGCGCAGGTCAAGCAGCACCGCTTCTTCAGCTCGCTCACCTGGGCGCGCCTCGAGGCCGGCATGGTGGACGCGCCCTTCGTGCCCGACGTGAGTGTCACACCTAGCGTCTCGGCTGCGGCTCCGGGCGGCGCAGGTCAAGCAGCACCGCTTCTTCAGCTCGCTCACCTGGGCGCGCCTCGAGGCCGGCATGGTGGACGCGCCCTTCGTGCCCGACGTGAGTGTCACACCTAGCGTCTCGGCTGCGGCTCCGGGCGGCGCAGGTCAAGCAGCACCGCTTCTTCAGCTCGCTCACCTGGGCGCGCCTCGAGGCCGGCATGGTGGACGCGCCCTTCGTGCCCGACGTGAGTGTCACACCTAGCGTCTCGGCTGCGGCTCCGGGCGGCGCAGGTCAAGCAGCACCGCTTCTTCAGCTCGCTCACCTGGGCGCGCCTCGAGGCCGGCATGGTGGACGCGCCCTTCGTGCCCGACGTGAGTGTCACACCTAGCGTCTCGGCTGCGGCTCCGGGCGGCGCAGGTCAAGCAGCACCGCTTCTTCAGCTCGCTCACCTGGGCGCGCCTCGAGGCCGGCATGGTGGACGCGCCCTTCGTGCCCGACGTGAGTGTCACACCTAGCGTCTCGGCTGCGGCTCCGGGCGGCGCAGGTCAAGCAGCACCGCTTCTTCAGCTCGCTCACCTGGGCGCGCCTCGAGGCCGGCATGGTGGACGCGCCCTTCGTGCCCGACGTGAGTGTCACACCTAGCGTCTCGGCTGCGGCTCCGGGCGGCGCAGGTCAAGCAGCACCGCTTCTTCAGCTCGCTCACCTGGGCGCGCCTCGAGGCCGGCATGGTGGACGCGCCCTTCGTGCCCGACGTGAGTGTCACACCTAGCGTCTCGGCTGCGGCTCCGGGCGGCGCAGGTCAAGCAGCACCGCTTCTTCAGCTCGCTCACCTGGGCGCGCCTCGAGGCCGGCATGGTGGACGCGCCCTTCGTGCCCGACGTGAGTGTCACACCTAGCGTCTCGGCTGCGGCTCCGGGCGGCGCAGGTCAAGCAGCACCGCTTCTTCAGCTCGCTCACCTGTGCGCGCCTCGAGGCCGGCATGGTGGACGCGCCCTTCGTGCCCGACGTGAGTGTCACACCTAGCGTCTCGGCTGCGGCTCCGGGCGGCGCAGGTCAAGCAGCACCGCTTCTTCAGCTCGCTCACCTGGGCGCGCCTCGAGGCCGGCATGGTGGACGCGCCCTTCGTGCCCGACGTGAGTGTCACACCTAGCGTCTCGGCTGCGGCTCCGGGCGGCGCAGGTCAAGCAGCACCGCTTCTTCAGCTCGCTCACCTGGGCGCGCCTCGAGGCCGGCATGGTGGACGCGCCCTTCGTGCCCGACGTGAGTGTCACACCTAGCGTCTCGGCTGCGGCTCCGGGCGGCGCAGGTCAAGCAGCACCGCTTCTTCAGCTCGCTCACCTGGGCGCGCCTCGAGGCCGGCATGGTGGACGCGCCCTTCGTGCCCGACGTGAGTGTCACACCTAGCGTCTCGGCTGCGGCTCCGGGCGGCGCAGGTCAAGCAGCACCGCTTCTTCAGCTCGCTCACCTGGGCGCGCCTCGAGGCCGGCATGGTGGACGCGCCCTTCGTGCCCGACGTGAGTGTCACACCTAGCGTCTCGGCTGCGGCTCCGGGCGGCGCAGGTCAAGCAGCACCGCTTCTTCAGCTCGCTCACCTGGGCGCGCCTCGAGGCCGGCATGGTGGACGCGCCCTTCGTGCCCGACGTGAGTGTCACACCTAGCGTCTCGGCTGCGGCTCCGGGCGGCGCAGGTCAAGCAGCACCGCTTCTTCAGCTCGCTCACCTGGGCGCGCCTCGAGGCCGGCATGGTGGACGCGCCCTTCGTGCCCGACGTGAGTGTCACACCTAGCGTCTCGGCTGCGGCTCCGGGCGGCGCAGGTCAAGCAGCACCGCTTCTTCAGCTCGCTCACCTGGGCGCGCCTCGAGGCCGGCATGGTGGACGCGCCCTTCGTGCCCGACGTGAGTGTCACACCTAGCGTCTCGGCTGCGGCTCCGGGCGGCGCAGGTCAAGCAGCACCGCTTCTTCAGCTCGCTCACCTGGGCGCGCCTCGAGGCCGGCATGGTGGACGCGCCCTTCGTGCCCGACGTGAGTGTCACACCTAGCGTCTCGGCTGCGGCTCCGGGCGGCGCAGGTCAAGCAGCACCGCTTCTTCAGCTCGCTCACCTGGGCGCGCCTCGAGGCCGGCATGGTGGACGCGCCCTTCGTGCCCGACGTGAGTGTCACACCTAGCGTCTCGGCTGCGGCTCCGGGCGGCGCAGGTCAAGCAGCACCGCTTCTTCAGCTCGCTCACCTGGGCGCGCCTCGAGGCCGGCATGGTGGACGCGCCCTTCGTGCCCGACGTGAGTGTCACACCTAGCGTCTCGGCTGCGGCTCCGGGCGGCGCAGGTCAAGCAGCACCGCTTCTTCAGCTCGCTCACCTGGGCGCGCCTCGAGGCCGGCATGGTGGACGCGCCCTTCGTGCCCGACGTGAGTGTCACACCTAGCGTCTCGGCTGCGGCTCCGGGCGGCGCAGGTCAAGCAGCACCGCTTCTTCAGCTCGCTCACCTGGGCGCGCCTCGAGGCCGGCATGGTGGACGCGCCCTTCGTGCCCGACGTGAGTGTCACACCTAGCGTCTCGGCTGCGGCTCCGGGCGGCGCAGGTCAAGCAGCACCGCTTCTTCAGCTCGCTCACCTGGGCGCGCCTCGAGGCCGGCATGGTGGACGCGCCCTTCGTGCCCGACGTGAGTGTCACACCTAGCGTCTCGGCTGCGGCTCCGGGCGGCGCAGGTCAAGCAGCACCGCTTCTTCAGCTCGCTCACCTGGGCGCGCCTCGAGGCCGGCATGGTGGACGCGCCCTTCGTGCCCGACGTGAGTGTCACACCTAGCGTCTCGGCTGCGGCTCCGGGCGGCGCAGGTCAAGCAGCACCGCTTCTTCAGCTCGCTCACCTGGGCGCGCCTCGAGGCCGGCATGGTGGACGCGCCCTTCGTGCCCGACGTGAGTGTCACACCTAGCGTCTCGGCTGCGGCTCCGGGCGGCGCAGGTCAAGCAGCACCGCTTCTTCAGCTCAAGCAGCACCGCTTCTTCAGCTCGCTCACCTGGGCGCGCCTCGAGGCCGGCATGGTGGACGCGCCCTTCGTGCCCGACGTGAGTGTCACACCTAGCGTCTCGGCTGCGGCTCCGGGCGGCGCAGGTCAAGCAGCACCGCTTCTTCAGCTCGCTCACCTGGGCGCGCCTCGAGTTTTCATCTCTTTTTTCTGGTATATGTCGTATTGAGACTATTGGCCACTTTTAAATTAAACATATTTTTAAAAAGGGTGCCAAAACAACAAAAGATCGGGTTTTTTTATTTGAGTCTCAAGTACTGAAAAAAATTATCTCGTAAGGGTGCAGGGTAAAAGTTAGTTTTTGACTTTGCGATATCTACAGGAAAAACGTGAACGAGTTTACCATACTAAAAATGTGTATGACTCATTTGTTTCATTATACAGTCAACCCTGTACCCAACATTGCGGGAACTCAACGTCTACCTAAGTTGCTTGCGATAACATCATTAATTTCAGTGATTCAGTTACATACAGGTAGAATATGTTAATTATTTCATTACGTAAATATCTTTAAATAATATTTTTAAAAAAATTTCAGCCGCATGCAGTGTACGCTAAAGACGTACTAGACATCGAGCAGTTCTCGACCGTGAAGGGCGTAGCCCTGGACGCGGCCGACGACACCTTCTACGGCAAGTTCAACACCGGCTCCGTCTCCATGTCCTGGCAGACCGAGATGATCGAGACCGGCTGCTTCGCCGAGCTCAACGTCTTCCAAACGGGTCAGTCACAACCTCCGCAGAGATCATAGACATAGTTCAGGTCGTGGTTTAGATCACAGTCACCACCAAAGACGTCAATCGACGCTCGCGGTTCTGGGCCAATATTAATCGTCGTGCACTCCGACTAGGTCCAAGATGACGTGCCGGCACGATATGCGTGATATTTAAAGTGTTAACTAGATTAACAAATCTTAACAGTCGTCTGTAGTTTATTCTATATATATTATTATATTATTCTATAATTCATCACGGTGTGGTGGAATTCGAGTCAACAACGATCAAATTACGAGTCGTATTTGACGCATCGGCTAAAATTTCTAAATCGTGATTGATAATTTTTTTGTCACCAACTCACCAAGGTGTACGGGCCGCCCGTCGTTTACCTCTATCTTCATATATTATATGTGTTTCCGTGTACATTTTTTCAGAGGTCGTGCAATAAAGAGGATTCGTATCGTATCGTGTATAAAAAGTTTAATCGGATAGGGATGAAATTACGAGTAATTTTTGATGCGGGCCAAAATATTATAAATGACGATACATATTTTATAAAGTGTGGGTCTTACCGTAGGGTGAAGAAGTCAGATCAGTAATCGGTTACTAAATTACGAGTCGTATTTGACGCATTGAATATATGTTCTTGTGCAATAGTTGTATACGAAACAAAGCTAACGGTACATGTGGGCGTCGGCAGGTGCGGAGGCGGCGGAGGCGCCGCGCGACCTGCAGCTGGCGCCGCGCGCCGCGCCGCCGCCGGACCAGCGCGGCTGCTTCGGCTTCGCCAGGAGGGTGAGGGCCACGCTTTTATTGTACATTTATCGACTCTTTGAAGACGTAGTTGGACGAAATTAACGAGAATATATTCTGGAAGCTCTCTAAAAACTTCTTCGGTCGTCCGAAGTATTCGATTTCGAAATCGAGAGCACCCTTTTTGATCGGAATCGCGAACCGGTTCACTCGTTCGTGGGATCTTTAATTCGAGAAGAGATGTTTGTTTCGGCAGGTCCTGTGTCCGACTAAGAAAATCCCGGCGCGGCTCCGCGTGGTGCCGGTGCCCTCGCACCTGCTGCAGCCCTCGTCACCTGCACCCGCAGTACCGGCTGCCCCTGCAGTTCCTGCTGCACCCGCAGCACCTGCTGCACCTGCAGCACCTGCAGTTCCCGCTGCAGCCGCCCAGAGCTGACGGACCGACGCAGACTCCTGGCGCGGAGTGCCGCCGGCATCCACAGAACAATGAGGTTAATGAAAAGGACGGCCCGAGAGTGATTCTAACTACACTTGTCGCATTTTGTCACTTTCCGTATGAGGTCAGAAACTGCGACTTTGATTTTGAGTTGGAGAACTTTTTTTTATCGGTGAGTCCAGTAACTCGAGACGAACTACTGTTTTCGTGTTAATTACCCGCCAAGCACAAATTGTAAGTCGTTGTGACCCTATTCCTGCTAATACTAGATTTGCGACCGCAATGTGAAATAAGTATTTTATGACTTTGTGGTCTACTTTGACTACGTTTCGCGGAAGGAAATGTATATATTTTATTTATAATCAAGTTATCAATCGGAAACGCGACGACCGATTTTCCTACACTCTCACGTTATTATGATAAGAATAAATGTATTAATGATACGATGATCCTTGGATGTAAATCAATAAAAAAATGTCCAATAAATCGGTGATTCCAAGATGTAACTCTAAAAACATTACCGTTGAAACGCGTCAGAATTTCCATTTAACCGATTGTCGATTTTTATACCAATTATCGACTGTGTCGATTATCGATGGACTTTCCCGAACACGCGCTTAACAAAATTGTACATAAATGTATAAGAAGTTGAACGATATGGCCAGTGTACGTAACGCAGAGTATAAAGGTTCAAAGTGTTGTTCGGGGATGTAGCTTTTTTGAATTTTATATCGTGAAATGTATTAAACTTGTGACGAAAATGTAAATTTAATCAATTCTTACGATATTGAAAACCAAATTGACCTTTAAAACTTATCTGATATGATGCATTTTGCAATGTACCTGTCCGTTCCGAGTGTGTGACGATCATGAACAATTAAGTTATTTGTAAGTAAATGTTGATATTTGCAGTTTTTCGACTGATTTTTTGCTTCGTATTATTTCGGGACGAGTATTATGTGAACAAAACATATGTATAAGTGGTATTTATGTAGTTATTTTTACGCAAAACTTTGTCGGTGTGAGGTATGATGGAACCATTTTTTAATTAGTGACTAATTTTGTTAAAATATTTCTTTACATGCCAGATACGGTATACAAGTGTAGTCTTCGCACAAAGTTTTTCTAAAATATATTTGTAGCTTTTTATGGCTGACTTCACACCAACAAAGATTGTACAGTCTCCATGAATTACGCCTTGGATTTATATAGCAAGCAATGTGCTCATACATCAGAGACGTTAAATCTTCATGAATATGTATTCGATGGCGACTGTACATATCCCGCGCTCGACTGTACTCCTTATGTATCGGAACGTCGGGTTGGTATTGAATTTATATTATTTACATGACTTTTGAAATGTATATTTTTGTAGAGGACGAATTTATATGTTTAGGCTTTTCGGACATGTTTATATAGTGGCTTCCGGAGTAGGTCGGCTCGGGAGTAGACGCACACACGGTGACACTTTACTGGCCATCTATAGACTTTACGGAATTGTTATAAGGTTCAAAATAAGACACTTAATTGTCTTCGAGAGAAATGTTCCTTATTATTCTCTAGAATGCAGCATTGTGATGACAGAATATTGAACGTTTGATGTCGATGTTTGTGAAAAATTCAATGTTTTTAAATTTTGATCGTCAGAAGTACAAACAGAAGTCGCGTCCGACAAATTTGAACATTAATTATTAATTTATAAGGTTCATATTTCTGTCATCACTAATTTGCATTCTACCGTCAAAGGAATTGTACTTTAGAGGTTACACAAAGTCTTGTGACGTCATCGTCCGGGGTGTGACGTCATTATTCGAGATTAAATCAGAGCAATAATTATGTAACGATATATTTGAGAGTCGTTCCAAAAATAAGTACCTTGTCACAGTAATGTCACTTCGCGGTGTAAATGTGTCAAATTTGTAAATTGACAGGGTACTAATGTAATCTGACAGGACAGATGGAAACGTGTCATGTTTGTAAAGTTAGTGTCGGATGTTTCCAACGTCGTGCCAGATGTTGTTGCGAGTGACTAAGGGATCGGTGTTTATAAATATATTATTAAAATTAAATCTGTATAGTTGTAAAGATACATATATCTGTACGCGGCTGTGGGGTCGAGTATTCTTTGATTTCAAACAACTCAATGTTATTTTTTCGCAAAAAACCGCATAGTAATATACAGATTTTCCGTCATAAATGAAAACATAATTCATATTTCAACTTTATTTGAACGTTATAAGAAATGTATGAATACTACCGTGGCTGTATGATGTAATAATAATATATTACGTAGAGCTGCGGAAAACAACGGTTTGTTACTTTAAAATCTCCATGGCGATAAATATATATTTTAACAATACTTCGCCCTTTTCGCGGTGCTATCCGGCCCGCGCCCACAGTCCCACGTATTGCACAAACTTTTGGAAACCGTTTACCGCGTGATATTGAGGGCGCCACTGTGCTGCCGAGTTCGTGTATAGATTACTGTTGACTTGGTGTGTGTTGTGTCAGTTGTGTGCCAGGAGGACGAGCACGAGCGGCGGCGGTCGTGGTGCAATGTATCACTATTCATTCTTTTTTTATAAAATATTCATAAATAAACTGATTTTTAAAACTGGGCAATTTTTTAAGAAATATTTGATTATCATTTAAATTGTTTAATAAAAATCGTATTGACAAAATAATGACAATCAAGTAAACAGATAAAATACATTTTTGTATTTTTTGCGTGTAAACTGTAATATTTGCGATTGGCAAATTTATTATTCGTATATTTTCAATGATAAGGTAAATTCATGATTATTTTTGTATCTCAAGTGTTATGCCGTCGTCGCTAGTAGCTCACAAAAGTCGAAAAGTATTGCCATAGCGTAGGTCACCGAGAGACACCACTGGCGGGCGAACATGGGTTCACTGCGGAAACATACGTATATCGTAAAACCACCGCCGATAAAATCGGTTGACAGATACGAACCCGAGGCACAAAGGGGCTAAAAGTTTTCAAAGACCTTAAAGAGTTCTCGTAAACTCCTGGAAGGTGACGCATCGTTAAACAATAAAATCTAAAAATGCTGCGATTGCTTGCTTTCCGAAACCCGCGCTAAAGTTTAAAGAAAAAACCAACAATTAATCGAAAAATCAGAACTACAGTATTGAATTATGTGTTGAAAATTCAGAGGCTTGAATAGGTCCCATTTGCCTATACAATGAAAATGTTTGTTTAAAAGAGACATCTTTGATACGATTTTTAACCAATCGTGTAACGACAACTGTAGAAATGAAATCGATGCCATGAATAACCAGTTCACCAAACAATACTTTCATAAGTTTTGAAATTGCTGAGATGTATCAAGATACTTGACGCCAAAACTTAACAATGCGCCGTCTTAGAAGAAAGTTTCCTTGTTGAAAAATTCTCCATTGTTTTTTTTTAATTTCCAATATTTTTCCATGTGGAAAGTTTCGTATGACCCCGCGTCGTCCGCCGGTGGAGGGAGATGGGATAGTTCCTAGGCGCTTCAGCTAGTCTCACCGCTCCACCCGCCTCGCGGGGCGCACCCGGACCCGAGCCGCGGGGCGGGACCGCAGGGCAACTGCTCAATATAAGACGTCAGTTGGCTTGAAAGACGGTTCAATTTTAATTTATGAGGATTTCGAAAAAAATTGTACAGATTTGTTGTGTAAGTACACAGAATCACAAGCTCTTTTGATCTGAATAGGAGAAAAAGTGAGGTAAAATTTCCATAGATTTTCCCCTGATGTTCTCGTTATACCTACAATGTAGACAAAATAATTATTAAAGTTGCAATTTTTCTTATAATTTCGTTTGAAGCTGAAGCCGATTGACGTCTTAACATATTAGGCAAGTGCCCCGCGAGCGGCGAGTGCAGTCAGGTGTCGGTGTTCGCCAATCGGAGCATTTACCTTTCACCAAATTTTGTAACATTTTATATTATTGTACTATTTGTAATCGTTCATACCTGTACTATACTCATCGGCTGCATTTGACTCGGCGTGTTGGCTGATCGGATATAGGGTGAATCGTCAAAGAATACCTTTGTAAGTATGGTTTAAATTGTGTAAAAAGACTTACGAATATTTTAAATCATAATATGTGGCAAATAACTGAAAATATTTCCAGTCACATATTTGACAAACAATCAGGGGCGTAGCTACCGCCGTATCTGCCGTATCGATTATACGGGGCCTCCGGGCCACGGGGGCCCCCAACGTGCGGTTTTGTGAGAAATCTTTACCCTTCCTAAGGGCCCCCAAACAAATTTTTATACGGGGCCCCGCCAAGGCACGCTACGCCACTGCAAACAATGAAGAAATTTTAGCCCGTGTACACAGAGCAACGGGTTTTTATAACTTATTTCTGATCAAAATAGGGTAAACAACCCTATTATTGGCACCCTGCCAATAGTTGGCACCAACTTATAATATCAGCAGTGACTTTCCTTCAAATCAGGTGCCGATTACTGGTAATTTTCAGTGCCAATCATGGGTAGTTTAGCTAATTTTGCCTTGTTTTAACCACGACGCCGCCCTTGTCCGATCGGTGTTGAGATATTAGTGGTACGTCTTCGTTCGGCTGTAAGTAGCTTAGTGTAGCGGGATGTTAGCTTGACCTGTTAGTCGTTATTGCAGTATTTCCATGCAAATATTATTATTTCATAAGCGTATTCATAAATATAAATTGACTCCGATATAATTTTTGATGTTTTATTTTTATTCCTTTACCACAACTGAATTTACTAACTGTGCCGTTACTCACAGCTAATTTGAAAATCAATCTATAAATTTATCTGGATATAGAATGTCACAAAACGGACTTAGTTAAAAATGTTATGTTAAAATGAAGTGAAACGTTAGCATTTCTGCGTGTGAGCATTCTCATGTAATGTTAAGGGTGCTCTACATGCAGGTGTAGTGGGAAAAATAAAACAATGTAATTCAACAACAAATGTATTTACAATTCAAATAAATAACAATCAGATTTAAAAATAACTACACAAATGCACCACAGATGTATTGACTAAATGAGTCGACATGTTAACTCTTATGTTCGCCGCCCACTAAAAAAACTCAAATACTTTTATTCCATTTAATCCAGCTTTGATGATTCATTTGATTACATTTGCCGAGAGTGCTCTAATTTGAATCTTAAAACTAAATGCTAAAGTAGAAATTCTACTGACGCGTCTGTGGTCGATAAATTGTGCCTGGAAGAGGGGATACAATACTAAAGTCAGGTAACTGAACACATAAAGGTAATATGGTAAGCTAGCCTATGATTGGCACGGCACCACTGCTGCTGAAGGTGCCAAGCATTGGTGGGGTGCCGGAATAAGGGTAGGTTATCCTAAATGTTAGGTACACTGGTAAAGATCTATTTATTAACTGTCCATTAGGTTTGACAAGAAAATAACGATAAATATATGAGTAAGAATAAACTAACCCAAGTCTATAGTACACGCGGCAAGCGGCGGGCGTTGTCATTATTATTTATTATTTGCTATACGTATGTGTTAAGATATCAGTATCAATATCCCTTTAAACGCCAAGTACAAGACTTATAATAAATTACTGGAGGACATGGTTACATTTTCTTTCGTATTACATCTATTTCAGTTTATACATTATAGGTAATTAGCTGTCGTACTCATATTACTGCATTGGTACAGTCGGCTAAACTAGGTGCAGAGGTGCTAGCTTTGCCGACTGCACATGAATTTGTTTAAATGCGTTCGGCTTTAAATTACTACATACAATATGTTATTAAACTATCATTATACTATAATCATTAAACAATTCCAGTATATACACCATGGGCTCGAGTAACCAGACAGATTTTGCGAGTTTAATTTAAAACTGACTGCCAGGTATGTATAAACCAAGTCACGCAGACAAAAAGGCTTTTCCCACTCGCCTTATAACGGAAACAAACTTTCACAATAATTGTCATTATATCTAACACCAGACAGATTTCAGACAATTTGGTCTGAAATTTTAGTCTCTAAATGCGGTCATGAACCTTTAAAATCTGTCGGGCGGTTATTCGTGCCCACGGTGCATACAGCCAAGAATCGACAGAAAGCACGAGATCATCGCTGGCACCCTTAACTTGGCATTGTTATTATGAACATATGATCTCAGGATATTTTCTTACCACTATTGAGCAGTTTGAGCACCCAAGAAGCTTGACGCATTACATTCTCTTTACCAAATTAGTGGATTATTGTACGGAACGCCATAGTAGGGTTGGGTGGGTTGGGGTTGGGAATTAGTAGTTTTTAATGTTAATGGTACAGTTTTCTTATGGAAACCCCTTTTATGCAAAATATTAATTGCGTGGTATTTGTTTTTCTCACTTGAACAATGGAAAGAGAATTGATTGTAATAGAGAGGTAAAGTCTCAGAAAAAAGTGTCCCTTAGTTTGACATCCAAAACAGATGGCGCTGTACTGCGCCATATGTTTTGCGGTCACTGAATTGTCAAACGTCAACTTTTGACAATCAGAGTTACCATAAAATTTATGTGAATGGAACTGTACTGCGCCATCTCGTTTATCTGTTAAATTCAAAGCACGAAATGTTCTTAGATTTAACCTGTCTTAGTCAATCAATGTATTTTTGTCTAGTGTAATGTTCCACGGTTGTAGATCAAATCTCTAAGTTTACAATTTCCATAATTCTCAGACTTAATCTATCTGATGGTACAGTCAGAATTCAATAAATAGTAATGTCTAGAGTGGTCAAATGTATTATTTTTATTTTACGTCGTTGGCAAACAAGCATACGGTCCGTTTGACGGTAAGCAGTCACTGTTGCTGATGGACGCCTGCAACATGCACGTTGTCGACCCTTTATAAAAATCTGTACACTTCTTTTTCGAAGAACCCGATACTGCAGACCCGGGATATTTACCGGAAGACACTTATTTTTGTGGTAACAAAGATGTGTCACGACACGATGACACTTTAGTTCACACTTTTATTAATTATGTGGAAAAATTGGTTTTAATTTAGACATTTTGTTTATGCACTATGGTATTAATTAAAATAAATTTTTTCCTGTAATTAGTATGAGTGTGAATTAGGATAGCGATATGTAGGTTTGGCCGTCATTTGGGCCAATTCGAACATACAATAGACATCAGAGTGATATTTAAATGATGTCATTTAGTTATTGTACATACGTATCGCTCGCGTTACAGTTACGGATAGGGAGCGTGCATGAGCTGTAGGAGGCAGCACAGGAGCCGTCAGATTTTTGGCGCGAGGCGTAAATGTGATGTTTATTGTTCCGGTGTTGTCCACAAGATGGCAGAACCTACTACGCACAAAAAAACACGTGACGTGTAAATGTACCGGTGGTCTACAGCTGCGTACAGAACAGCCCGCTCAGCGGGTTGTCCGGCATCTGAACAAAGTTTACGAGCGCCCACCAGGTGGGTTCCCGGCAGTGAATGTGTTAAATATCATTTAGATATAGTGACATGACGTTGTAATTGTTCGGACTGTTTTGCACTAAAAAGCTGCTCCATCGCGGTAAGCTCTTACAATCAGTGTAAGGCCCGAGACGGCGCTCGAGCCGGGCGTGCGGCGTGCGTGTGCAACACGTGCCAGTGTCCCCCCCGCTCCCCCCCCCCCCCCGCCCCCCGCGCCTCACTGCGCCGCCTTCCTCTCGCCCCGCGGCGCCGGCTTGTTGTCCCGGCACACTCTGGGGAACAGCACGAACTTGCCGCCGCGGAGGCGCTTGGTCTCGGGGATGGCGCCCGCCACGCGCCACGACGCCGTCTGTGCGACGGACAGACATTTACAAATACTACTAATGATCACTCGTACATCTAACGTCATGAATTTAGGCCTTCTAATTATTTTCCCAGGACGTATGATGTAAGAAGTGTGACTTTCAATCCTAAGGTTCAATCTAGCTTTTCGGTGAAGGAAAACATTGTGAGAAAATCTGCATACCCTCCCGAACAAATAAAAACGTGTGTTTTGTTAGAAACGTTAGACGTTAGTATTCTCTTTGCATGTATTTGATTCTACACATGTTTTTCATCAATTATCCAAGATAGGAATGTATTTTAGTTTAACGGATACCCCAAAAATGTATGTAGTAATTCTGTAGAGCGGTCACCACGATACAGGCCTAGCTTAGTGTGGGACCACTGAGCTAGTTATGTAATTTTATCTTCTTTCTTTTAATACAATTGTGTCTACATGCTCACCTCGCAATGCCGCCAGCTCCTGCAGTCCGGCGGGATCTGCAGCCGGTCCAGCAGACTGCCGGCCAGCTGCGGTATGACAGGCTGCAGCACTATGGCGGACACTCTCAAGGTTTCCAGTGCCAGGTGCAGCACTACATCCAGCTCTCGTTGGCGGTTCTCCTAAATCGTGACAAAAAAAAAAAAAACTTATAATAAAAATAAAACTAAAACTAAAGTACAAACTAACTAC
Source organism: Cydia pomonella (assembly GCF_033807575.1). Lineage (NCBI taxonomy): Eukaryota > Metazoa > Arthropoda > Insecta > Lepidoptera > Tortricidae > Cydia > Cydia pomonella. The sequence goes on along the minus strand of NC_084723.1, from coordinate 15,709,348 downwards.
TAACTAGATAAGTACTAGGATTTTTTTGTCACAACTGTATAGTCGAGAAAAGGCGCCGATTCAGCATGTGCTGCAGCATTGCTGCCGCGGCGCTGGTATTCCACCGGGACCCAGCAGTGCGCGCGCACTCATGGTAGGCTCAACCACTAGTGACAAAATACACTAGCTACAGTAAGAAAGTAATAGAGAAACGGAAACTTACAAAGAAAAATTGTGAAACATTTGTGAACTAATACGAGTTAACATACAAATTAAAAATTATAAATGGGTAGATTTTTATTTGTTGTCGATATTTTTTCGATATAATATCCGGATTTATTAGTTTCCCAGTAACATACATAAATAAATATGTATACGTAATTACCTTTCGTAGTTCCCAGGGCTTCAGAGCTTCGAAGAACAGGTTGCAGGCGTGCAGCGCGGCCACGGCCTCGTCCACCGCGCGGTAGAACTGGTACGTCGCGTAGTATTCCCGGCACTGGTCTGGAAACACACGTCTTTTATTTATTTATTTTATTACATTAACCTCTGACATCCCAGAAGCTTTTCCTATCCAAGATTGAGTTAATCAGGAGGTCAATGGGTTTATAATGTATAATACTATGTTATATCTTAATAGATAGGTTATGTATGGTAATTAAATCGAAGTCAAAAAATAGAATGAAATTAACGCCATCTGGAACGTAAATCTTATTACTAGGCAACGCGGTGATGATAACAACTATATATCTTTTTTAAGCTTTAATTGTGTTTGGAATTGGTATATGCGACTTGTCGCCTTGTGAATTGAGCGGCCTCAACTTTGGATAGAAGGGTACCTCGCGGGTCCGTTACCTGGCAATCTCTCCACCCGCGTCAGCAACGCCTGCGTGACGTCCCGCGTGGCGAGCTGCGCGGCCTCGGCCTCGTGCAGCGCGGGGAACTCGCCTCGCGGGTTGAGCGCGGCGCCGCAACAGCGGGACACCAGGTTGCCTAATGTGTCCGCCAGCTCGGAGTTCACGATGTTTATTAACTTGGTCTCACTGTAATCTTTAAAAAAAAACATGTATTTGTTACAAAAAGAACACTTTTGATGCGTTTGAGCCGTGTTCAAAACTATTTCAAATTGGTAGTGTAAGTAGTTCTCGAGATGCTTATTTAGCCATATGACAGAAGACGGACCTTTTTGGTACCCTAAAAGTAAGTAAAAAGTAGGTTTTGTGATAACTATAATATAAAAATATTCGACTTTCTTTTTTTTCCAAGATTTCCAAATATCGAGATTTCAGCTCCCAATACCACTTTGTGGCATTTGGAGTCGAGACTCTAGGGCCTTGGGGTCCAAACGCCAAGGTACTATTCAAGGAATTAAGTAAAATGCTCATCGATTCTACTGGTGACCAGAGAGCTGGCAGATTTTTCTACTTTATATTTTTATTTTAATATAAAACAATTTTATCTGTAAAATAAAAGTCCGCCGAAATAAAAAATGTATACGCAAAGCAAAGGGCTTCTGACGACTTCTATACGAGTCTTCTATCGACAACCGGTTTACCAGACACAAATCAGCTCCTATACAATAGTTATCATCATCGCTTCGGAAATATTCAAACTATTGTATAAAATAATACTCGGGTCAAAACAGCGCTTATTAAGAACTTGCTGGCATCGCTATGTAACGTCCCCTTTCTGAACAGGAAATATCTTAAAGACAGCTTGAGACTGTCGACGGTCTAATGGGAGGCAGATCTGACTATTTAGCAGAGAGAGATAACTACTATCTTGCGTCAGAACTGCGCCTATCGTATACTTACTGGCATCGCTATGTAACGTCCCCTCCCTGAGCAGGAAGTATCTCAAAGCATCTCCGGTGACCGGCGCGGTCCTCGGACAGAGCACATTGCCCTTGGACTTGGACATCTTGAGGCCGGCGCGGGTCCAGTGCGCGTGGCACACGAGCCGGCGCGGCGGGGGGCGCCGCGCCGCCATGAGGAAGGCCGGCCAGTACAGCCCGTGGAATCTGCAACGACACATTGTGCCTCTACACCTACTATACGAGTATGTTGACTCTGGCAGAACTTAAGTACGTAAATAAAACGAAAATAAGTTTTACTAACAAATAATAATAAATAAATAATAAATATTATACGACATTATTACACAAATTGACTAAGTCCCACAGTAAGCTCAATAAGGCTTGTGTTGAGGGTACTCAGACAACGATATATATAATATTTCTTTGCTTGGAGCTCTCTCAAAAATCCTAGAGAAATTGGGCAGTAAGCGCTTGGTCAGTTTCCTGGAAAAAAACAACATAATCTCAAATCGCCAATTTGGCTTTCGCGAAAAAAGGTCGACTGAAGACGCAGTGGTACTTATGACAAAGCTAATATCAGGATACCTGGACAATAACGAAAGCTGCATCGGTGTCTTTCTGGACTTAACCAAGGCATTCGACACTGTCTCAATCCCAATCCTATTAAAAAAACTAGAACTCGCTGGAGTAAGAGGGATTGCCTTGAAATGGTTCAGCAGCTATCTGTCAGGCCGAACACAGCGAGTGAAGATAGACCAAGACATAAGTAACCCTATGGAGATTAGTTTCGGAGTCCCGCAGGGTAGCGTTCTGGCTCCTATATTATTTAATGTCTACATAAATGACATTGCTTCAGGCAGTTTACTTAACGCTGATATAATTTGCTATGCTGACGATACGGCAATAATCTTCCACGACTGCAGCTGGATAAGTGTTTCTGAAGCCGCAGAAAGGGGTCTGGGTGTTGTAGCCGAGTGGCTGAAACGCAGCTTGCTTACACTCAACACTACAAAAACAAAACTCATCTGTTTCCATAAAACAAAAGCCTCAGCTCCTTCTACTTCACCCAGTATCAAAATTCACACTTGCAACCGAACCCAATCACCAGCAACTCCCTGTTCTTGCCAGCCGATCGACAGGGCTCCTGCCATAAAATATCTTGGGGTGGTAATTGACGAAAAACTGGATTTCAAGAACCACGTAATAACCACAGCAAATCGAGTACGCAGACTTATTTACGTTTTTAAAAATTTACGAAACTCGGCACGCAAGTCATTGCTTAGAACAGTCTACATTAGTATCTGCGAATCTGTACTAGCCTACTGTATAACTGCTTGGGGCGGAGCATGCAAAACTTACATGCTTACACTGGAAAGGGCGCAACGAGCTGTTATCAAGGTCTCCCTTCGAAAACCAATTAGATATCCTACCAAACTAGTGTACAGCAATCTGGGTGTCCTCAGCGTTCGTGGTATTTTTGTTCTGCGGGTGGTGTCAAGGATTCACAAAACAGTCTTGATGTCTCCCAACTACGAATGCATGCTGCAAAAGCGCACGTTCAAAGTCCCAGTTCCTCCGACTGTATCAGCTTTTGCTCAACGTCTGCCTAACTTCATCCATCCTTTTGTATATAACAAAGTTAATAGTAAAACTCTCATCAAAAAATGTACTGTTAGGGAAGTTCAGAAAAAAAATTCTTTATGGCTCAGCTCCCTCTCTTACGAGAATATAGAAGAACTTCTAAAAGTTGATAAATAACCACTTTCTCTTTTCACACACACACACACACACACACACACACACACACACACACACACTCTTTCACTCGCAACAATCAACTTGATCGAGTCGCACACATAATGATAAATTTAAATTAGTTTAATTTAGTTTTAAGTAGTGTTAAATTGCTTGTTTATTAATTTAATTGTAAAAATGTTAAATTATAATATTTTAGTATTTCCTCTTCTTATAGGCTTTAAGTACCAATTGTATAAACTCTTTTGAGTCTGGGTTACCTACGAGACAGGCTGAGCCTAGTGTAGGAGCCAGAGCAAACTGACTAGCATATTCCCTAGCATAAAAAATACGCATGTCCTTCCTGTATGTTCTATTTTTGATTGTATTTTTTGTTTGCGTTTTTTCTGCATGCACTTTTTGTAATGGTAATTGTATAAAACAAAATGCTGTTAATAAAGTTAATAATAAATAGCTAATTTATGTAAGTTGGGTGAAAAAAAAAAAAAAAAAAAAAAAAATATATATATATATATATATATATATATATATATATATATCAATATTTATAAATACTTAAATACATAGAACACCCATGACTCAGGAACAAATATCCATGCTCATCACACGAATAAATGCCCTTACCAGGATTTGAACCCGGGACCATCAGCTTCGTAGGCAGGGTCACTACCCACTAGGCCAAACCGGTCGTCAAAATTTACTACTCCCATACTTTTATTTGTGCACACATCTTTAAAAACCCTACCTTATAGTTGTCAAGACAAGTCTATTCCCCAAAAACGCATTTGTGCATACGACCAATATCATTTTGGGACTTTTCGATACTTCCTGTAATGACCACTTAAAAAATATTGTATGAAATACATTGTTGCCGACCTTATTTTAAATTAAATAAAATCTCTGAGAAATAAGTGAACCATATACATGTTTTTTTTTTAAATTTCATTCATTCATTTTCCCGCCCGTATCCCTCCATACTTTGCTACTTCTTGAATGTGGTTGTGGTTGTCGAATAAAAACTTAACTTTTGTGTTAAAAAACAGTGAGTCTTTCACTTATATATAACTTAGTGTCTACGCCTGAAGAAATTTCAGCGATGGCCCAAGAAGTCACTAAAAATTTGCTGCCTCCAAAATCGCGATAGATGATATAAAAACTATTTGTTAAATTTACAATTTTGTTTCAAAGCACTTACCCTTGGTCGTAGAAAAAGTGTTGTACGCAACGTTGTTTAACTGAACTCACGTCACTCGTCTTTTTTGACGGGATTCTCAAGGGTCGGCAATGTGGCTCAATTAAATTAAATTCAATACTTTATTTCCAAGAATATGGTACATACACTGTTGATTAGTAGAAGGTATTAGGTCGGCATATTCTGCCGGCATGCATCAGCGTAGAAATATTTACATAATTATTTACATGAGGAGTTAAATTAAACATTAAAATTCAAAGTCAGTATAAGATTAGCAAAATTAATTAACAATTCATAATAAATATCATTTTAAAAATAAAAAAATACAGAGTAATAACATTTACCAAGCAACCACTGATTTTTTTTTTTTTTTTTTCAAATTGGCATACCGGTAGAATTTTGAGGTCATCTGGGACTCTATTAAATATTTTAACAGCCATATTGCAAGCATTCGACTTGGAGACTTTTAGCTTTTGCGCAGGTTGATACAGCTGAAGCGGCTTCCTGCTGGGCCTTTGCTTGTTTATAACTTCATCATGAAGTGGGAAAAGCTGAGGGTGTTTTTTTAACAAATTTGGTGATTTCTAAAATGTATTGACAAGGCAATGGTAAAATTTTGAGTTCTTGAAATATTGGTTTACAGTGGGCGAGATATTCACTTCCGCTTACCGCCCTGATACAAGCTTTTTGGGACACAGATGCTCTTTGGATATCAGTACTATTACCCCAAATGATAAGTCCGTAACGCAAAATTGAGGCGACATAACCATGATAGGCTGACATTGCAGCTTCTCTTGATGCTATAGATCTAAGCCGTCGCAAGACAAAAACAAATCTATCCAACCTCCTGTGATGTTGTTACGTCCATGGACGACGATGACCGCTTCCCATCGGGCGGCTCGTCTGCTCGTTTGCTGACTATACTATAACATAAAACATAAAAAATGAGTCATACTTGAGTATATCCTTCCCGACGACGTGCACGTCGGCGGGCCAGGCGCGGCCGCGGGCGCGCACAGCCTGCTCCTCCGGGTAGCCGGTCGCGGTGAGGTAGTTGACGAGCGCGTCCAGCCACACATAGATGCTCTGCTCTTCGTCGCCGGGCACCTGCCACAATTGGCTACTTGACACATGTTGAATGTTATAACTAAATTTAGTTAAATGGGTATTGTTGTTTCCTCTTCTACTTTCGATGGTTCTCAATAGGCACCGCTTTTCTCGAACTCTATTTAAGACCTCCTCGTTGGTTACTTTTTTTGTTACCTTTATCATAATGTACTATTAATGTATGTTATTCTAAATAGACACACGCACTTCTATTTAAACTACGAGTATAAACTGAAATAAATGTCATAGTCGAAAGAAAATGGCCTCCAGTATATTCAGAGCTGGCGATAGTTCGAATAAATATCATTTTTGTTTCTCCTTGCACCATTTTTACATGTCTCTGTTTAGCCTGATGGTTGACTGGTAGAGAAGGTCATTAGGCGTAAGTCCGCAATTTGTACATTATTTTTTATAATTTGTGCAATAAAGTTTAAATAAATAAATAAAGACTAACTGTTTGAAGAGCCCACCCCTGCTGCTGTTTGCTTACCCTGATAGCCCAGTGAACCCGCGAGGCGGGTCGGCTGACGGAGATGTCGGGGAAATAAGTTTCTCGCTCTAACTGTTCTTGTAACTGCTTCTGGAACTTGCTGGGCATTATTACCCCATCTGGAACAATACTTGGCCTAAATTGTCACACAAATTATTGCACGGCCTATGGTCAAGTGGAAGTTGTCCTCAAATCTTACAAACTGTTTATAGTGGTATGAGTGGGTCTCTATTGTTTCCCATTAAAGTTTAAATCATAATGTATTGTTTGTCCGCATTTTCGTTAATCATCATTTGGTTTTTCTCAGAAACGCGTAACTTTTCAGGATTGCCATAAAACAAACCTAACCTAACCTATCTAAAGGATAACCTTACGAAAATCCTGAGAAGTTAACGATTTCATTACATTATGACTTTCAATAATGATGTCAAACAAAGGGATCCGGGTATGAGCATGAGCAGTGGTCCAGTTAGCATCGAAAGGAACGCAAACAACTCGTCATTATAGATACTAATGACGCGTTGTTTGCTTCTAATAGTTTTAACAAAAAGATATAAGTCCCTGCATGTAGAACAATTACCCTGTTACAGATGCTTTACAACGCCAACTGTGAAATAATTCCCGGATGGAGATAGTTTTGAAGCGTTGTTTCGTCCGCTACTATGATGAACTGTATATCAGACTACGGGTGAGCGCTCAGAGCAGACGTGTCGCTATTTATTTTAATAAATTATATTTCGATGTGCATACCATCTTCAACCTTGAAATTACAGTGCTAAGACAAAATATAAAGTGAATAAGTGTCCGCCTCATGCAACTTTTTAATCATACGCATACCACATAACGCATAGCTGTGACGGCTCTTCGCCACCTCGCGCAACGAGAACGGGCTCCTATTTTTTGTCCCGCTTCAACATCACTGCAAGCGGCGGCGCGTGAGTACTTAATAAATAAACATGAGTCTACTACGCTCGCCAACTGGAAGTGGCCTGAGTGTGGAGCGAAGTGACTCCGTACCAGAGCTAACAAGCGAATCACTGTTACTAGAACGTGCTGATAATTCACATATAACGTTTAGGAACAAACGTAAACTAACAGATGATAACGAAGCAATCCAATCACAATTATCGGAAATGCGTCGACAAATGAGCGAAATTATGGCGTACCTAAAAACTTGCAACGAAACACAAAACCAAAATTTTTCAAAATTGTCCCAAGATGTATCGGATATTAAAGATCAAGTGAACACTATAAAAAATATTACCGATAGTTTAATCATAGAGCAAAATAAAATAAAAAGTGACATAGCAAATTTCGCCAACGTAAACAAGCAGATTGAAGAAAAAATTGAGAAATTGGACTCAGACGTCAACCAACTAAAAAGCCAATCTACAACTGTTACAACAGAGCCCACTAACTATGAAGACATACTTAGCGAATTTCAAGAGCGTAGTTTGAGAACAAAAAACATAATTATATCTGGTTTACCTGAACCTAATTTGACTGTCTCTACAGAAAGATGGCAGCAAGATAAACACGAAGTTATGGAATTGTTAAAAACAGTGCGTAACGATTGCCCAGAACCACTGAAAATTTTTAGATTAGGAAAATACAAACCCGATACTCATCGCCATATTAAAGTATGCTTTAAATTGCAGGAAGAAGCTATTGCCATATTACTAAACCGAAAAAATGTAGAGAACAGGACCATTAAAATCTTTAGTGACCAAACTCCTAAACAACAAGCAAACTACAAGAAAACTAAGGAAGAACTTCAACAGAGAATCAATAACGGTGAAACATCTTTAACCATAAAGTATGTTAAAGGTGTTCCTAAAATTATTAAAACATTGCCAAAAAACTCCAACTGACAGCACCCTGCGTTAAGCATAGAACGACGGACAAAATAACATACCAAGCGATCAACACTTACAATGACGTAATAACAAGCAAAGCATCTTTAAATTGTCTATATGCTAATACTCGGAGTATAGTTAAAACTGGAAAATTTGACGAACTGAAATGTGCTATAGAAGCTATAAAAAGTACTGTGCATATCATCGTGTTAACCGAGACTTGGCTAAAATCTAAGGATGAAGCCATGAACTACCAGCTACCCGGCTATACACACTATTTCAATACAAGGGCCAACGAAAGAGGCGGAGGGGTATCCATATTCGCTCACAACCACTTAAGACACCACATAATAGAAGAACAGTGCTTGAATGGAAACCACTACTTATGGATACATCTACAAAAGTTCTCTGTTGATGTTGGAGTTATATATAGATCAAATCAAGATAGCATTAAAAACTTCTTGGAAGTATACTCATCACAATTGCAGAACCACAAAAGGGCCATAGTTTTTGGTGATTTTAACATAAATCTACTGTCTACAGATGAATGTGTTAGAAAATATAAAAAAACCCTCAAAGAAAATAACTATCAGATTATTAACAAGATTCACATAGATTACTGCACACGAGAAACCAGTACAACAAAAACTTTGTTGGACCATGTCTGTACGAACTTAACCGAAAATAATTTTCACCTTGCCATTATTGAATCGGCTATGTCCGACCACAAGCAAATTTACTTTGAAATAAAAAAATGCTACGTTAATCCCAAACAAAAACTCAATTATGAAAAATTAACTATGACAATTTGTATAAGACAATCGAAATTGAAAACGAGGGAAATGGGAACAAGGACTACGCCGTCCTGGAGAGCCGACTGATTGCAAGCATCAATAAAAACAGAATAACTAAATCAAAGATCCTTAACCCTCCGAGACAAGATTGGATCAATGCGGACATTATAAAGGAAATCAACTCCAGAAACATACTATGGCAACAAATGAAGTGCAACCCATTGGACGATAAATTAAGTCAAGAATTCAAAACAAAAAGAAATAAAGTAGCAAACGCTATACAAAACGCAAAGATACTACTATAAATCTTTCGCGGATTGCAAGAATAACCCCTCCAAAATGTGGAGGCTTATCAACAGCTTATCTACAAATAAAACAAAGGAACACTCAACACCAACTAAACTGAGTACAGCAACAGGAACTACCACTGACATAAAGGATATGTGTGATATTTTTAATAATTTTTTTTCGAATATTGGCTCGACATTAGCAAACGCAATCCCCAAAAATGATTGTAACAATATAACACCCACCTGTACTTCAATATCACTCAAAATATCTAAATTCAAGCCTGCTACTTGCGATGAAGTTTCTAAAGTAATAGAGGGCCTAAAACCAAACACGAGCTGTGGAATGGATGGCATTAACACCAAAACAATTAAATGCGTCGAAAGCCTCATACTTGAAGAGCTTACTATGTGTATAAATACTTGTCTTGATCAGGGTGTTTTTCCTGATAGTCTAAAATTAGCAAAAATATCGCCAATCTATAAATCGGGGAGCAAATGCGATCCTAGCAATTATCGTCCAATATCAGTTCTTCCAGTAATTTCGAAGATATTTGAGAAAATAATATATTGTCGACTTGAATCACATCTAAATTGTATAAACTTCCTTTACGAAAAACAGTATGGTTTCCGACCAAAATCCAATACGTTATCAGCAACAATAGACCTTGTGACAAATATTAAAGTCAAAATAGACGAAAAACGACTAGCACTAGGTATTTTTATTGATCTCAAAAAAGCGTTCGATACAATCAGTCACAACATACTCCTACGAAAATTAGAAGAGTTAGGTATTACCGGTGTAGCATTAGACATCCTAAAATCATATCTTTCTAACCGCCGTCAAATTGTCAAAATTCAAAATTATCAAAGTGAGCCAAAAATTATTACCTGCGGTGTTCCTCAAGGGTCAATACTAGGACCTCTACTATTTCTTATTTACATTAACAACGTAAAAGAAATTGATCTGAAAGGTGACATCACACTCTATGCAGACGATACTAGTCTGTTTTATTTTGGAGATACGATAAACGATGTTATTAAAGATGCGCAAAACGATTTAAACGTGCTAAACACTTGGTTTCAATGTAACTTGTTAACGATCAATGTAAACAAAACAAATTACATCATATTCGCAGCAAAAAATAAGACAATTAACGATTTTCAACCACTAACAATAAATAATCAAATCATCACAAAAGTAGATAGTGAAAAATACTTAGGATTAATACTCGATAAGAACTTGACCTGGAAACCACACATCGACAAAGTAAAATCAAAATTAACATCTCTCACTGGTGCTCTGCGTAACTTTGCCAATACTCTTCCACCGCAAGTGCGCCACACTATATACAACTCGCTCATAAAACCGCACATAGACTATCTTATAGAAGTCTGGGGTACTACTGCCAAAACCAATCTTGAGACTCTTCAAATAGCACAAAACAAATTAATCAAAGTACTATTTCATTATGACTTTTTAACCCCAACCAAAACACTATATAACGAAACAAAAATCTTAAACGTAACTCAAACCTACATATATTACAATTGTATATTGGTACGAAAAATAACTGAAAATGACATCTTATCTCAGCTAAAATTTACTCGAAAATATCAGGTCCAAAAAATGAAACTACGAAATGCTGATGACTTAATTGTACGTCCGTCGCGAACCAACTATGGAAAAAAAAGTATACTTTGCGAAGGTGCTCAGTTATTCAATAAACTGCCAAAAACCATTAAAGAAACAAAATCAATATCTCACTTTAAATCGTTACTTAAAAAACATATATCGAATAAATATTAAATAACGTAGGTATGCAGAATTACGGTAATTTATATAAAAAAAAAAAAACATATAAGATACCTATTAACTAAAACTTAAATATGTATGATACTGACAAATGACAGAAACACAAATAAAACGAGTAAACAAGTATAACCTCATGTGTACAAATCGAACTACGCTCAGCGTACGCATCATGCCATATCTAGCTGTAATGACTCCGTGTATTACTTGTTTTGGTGTTACTGTCACTAGTTGCATGCATTTTCGAAAGCGCGCGGTCAATAAATATTTGTTTGATCAGGTACCCCTTTTTTACGTTTTAAAATGTTATAATTTAGTGCCTGTGCGCTCATATCCATATTATTATAATCTTTTCATTATTAATGTTTTATCTCGTGCAAGTGAATTGTAAAATTCTTAATGAGATTAAATGATCTTAAACCTAAAAATAAATTGGAATCAACCGTTGTGAACGAAGGATGTGGCACCTGTTCGGAGCCAGCGCTGCAGGTGGCCCCGGAAGGCGCTGAGCCGGAACATGTAGTTGGGCTCCTCCGTCCACTCCACCTCGTGCCGGAACATGTAGTTGGGCTCCTCCGTCCACTCCACCTCGTGCCCGGACTCCGCCGACACCTTCACCTGCACCAGGAACGAAGGATGTGGCACCTGTTCGGAGCCAGCGCTGCAGGTGGCCCCGGAAGGCGCTGAGCCGGAACATGTAGTTGGGCTCCTCCGTCCACTCCACCTCGTGCCCGGACTGCTGACACCTTCACCTGCACCAGGAACGAAGGATGTGGCACCTGTTCGGAGCCAGCGCTGCAGGTGGCCCCGGAAGGCGCTGAGCCGGAACATGTAGTTGGGCTCCTCCGTCCACTCCACCTCGTGCCCGGACTCCGCCGACACCTTCACCTGCACCAGGAACGAAGGATGTGGCACCTGTTCGGAGCCAGCGCTGCAGGTGGCCCCGGAAGGCGCTGAGCCGGAACATGTAGTTGGGCTCCTCCGTCCACTCCACCTCGTGCCCGGACTGCTGACACCTTCACCTGCACCAGGAACGAAGGATGTGGCACCTGTTCGGAGCCAGCGCTGCAGGTGGCCCCGGAAGGCGCTGAGCCGGAACATGTAGTTGGGCTCCTCCGTCCACTCCACCTCGTGCCCGGACTGCTGACACCTTCACCTGCACCAGGAACGAAGGATGTGGCACCTGTTCGGAGCCAGCGCTGCAGGTGGCCCCGGAAGGCGCTGAGCCGGAACATGTAGTTGGGCTCCTCCGTCCACTCCACCTCGTGCCCGGACTGCTGACACCTTCACCTGCACCAGGAACGAAGGATGTGGCACCTGTTCGGAGCCAGCGCTGCAGGTGGCCCCGGAAGGCGCTGAGCCGGAACATGTAGTTGGGCTCCTCCGTCCACTCCACCTCGTGCCCGGACTCCGCCGACACCTTCACCTGCACCAGGAACGAAGGATGTGGCACCTGTTCGGAGCCAGCGCTGCAGGTGGCCCCGGAAGGCGCTGAGCCGGAACATGTAGTTGGGCTCCTCCGTCCACTCCACCTCGTGCCCGGACTGCTGACACCTTCACCTGCACCAGGAACGAAGGATGTGGCACCTGTTCGGAGCCAGCGCTGCAGGTGGCCCCGGAAGGCGCTGAGCCGGAACATGTAGTTGGGCTCCTCCGTCCACTCCACCTCGTGCCCGGACTCCGCCGACACCTTCACCTGCACCAGGAAAACAACATAACACCTACATGGAAAATATATGTCATGTCATATACCTACTACCACTAGAAAAAATACAGCCTGAGGAATAATGTATTGAATCAGGCGTTACTTTGCGGAAATCCACAATATTTTATATTCGATTGTTCTCCTCCTTAAGTAACTGTCAAGATGGAATAGTTGTGGACATCACTCGTTTTCGAATATTAAATTTACGCCGTGTTTTAATGTTCGCTCCTGTAATATTTCATAACAGTACCTTCCGTCCGCCCTGCAGGACCTCCCTCGTGTGCGCCTCGGGCACGAAGCTCTCGTCGCTGACGGAGTACCAGCCCGAATACACGGCTTTGTAGATGTGTCCGCCTTCTACCAGCTCGTTCTAGAACAGACGATATCGTTACAAATTTCGCTAGAATGATGGATTGTAATCTTTTGAAATCGGAATGAAAAAAAAAACTCGTGGCCCTAATATTCGCGGCATTGTGCGAGACTTGCCGCGGGACGCATTTAAAGTCACACACACGGCCACACGTAAAATGTTGCCCTGCTTTAGGCTGCGTTTCCTTCAGAGATGTGCGAGGGATGCGTCGCGAGGGATATTATATTTATTTATAACCAACAGAATCACTTTATTTACCAACCCTTGTAGCGCAGATCTGTGGGCAATCTATCTATTCTATCTATTGGTTTTTAGAGCAAACACATCCCTCACCACTGTCACTACGCAGTTTAGGTATATTTGGCCGGCGCGCCTCCCGGGCAGGCGTATAGCAGCGGGCTGCCGCTCGGCTCGCACGATCACGATAGTCGTGTCACGTGGCGCTCGCGCAAATTTGAAAATACACAGTGGATTTGAAGTCTAAATCTCGATCTAATCCGTATAAAAGTTATTGTTCTGTTTACTGATGTCTGAATAAACGGAAGAACAAGGAAGCAGATATAACATTTTTTTTTAATTCTGGTCGATATTGAAAGTTAAGTCATTTTGATGAATTTAAACTTTAAACCATAACATAAATACTCATTAATCAAATTCGATAACATTTTGATTTGTTTTGTTTGCATAAAACTAAAGCGCTTTAGACCAAATTAAAATGAATTATGCATTCCTAAGCTTAGACTAGGTAAATACCTACTTCTAAGAATTTTTCAATAGCCTGGGGGGTAAGGTCTATTAAGCATCTACTAAATTATTCCTTATGAATAACTTATAGGTACACACATATACTCGTATCAACAAAAATGTATCACAAAATGTTAAACAAGAAGGTACCTATTCATTACGTCGTCAAGTAGGTTGATGATTGATATAGTCTAAGAGGTAGTGACCTTTTCGCGAATCGTACTTTCTTTTCAACAATTTCGACATTCACACAACAAAACATATTTTTCACCACACCCGCTCATACAGGCTGATTTTACCCTTTAAAAACAGTGAGTAAAGTTGCATTTTATCCTCTAGAGTTAACGTAATTAGATTTTGATTTGTTGTTCACGCGTTAATTAGCTTGTTGGATAGACTAATAATACTTAAACGATTATTTTGAATAATAAATATTACATATAATTAATTTTTTTTTTTTTTTCATTTTTTTTTCAAAGGCACATATACATAATCAATTTTAAAGTTACTCGCCAAACTGCTTATGCGGTTTGTTGGCGAGACAGCGCTCATTTTTTACATTTTTATGCACCTAAAAAGGTACCGTACTTAACCCCTTACCGCATATGCAACCTATATACTCGTATATGGCTGATATAATCTTCTACTCTATTGACAGCCATTTGAGTTCAAATTTAAAACTATATTTTTTTATGACACGTTAAGGGATTAAGTTGCTATCATTCTATGCTTACATGCCCTAAATTATACAAGTACATAATTTTACAAGAAGATAGACTATGCAAAAACAACAAGTCTAATAATAATAATAAATATAATAATACACGTTACCTGAGGTCAAGGTAAATTATCTAAAAGTATTGCAAATTGTTGCAATGAAAACAAATTGTAGTTTCCTCGCATAGGTGTGGTTAAATAGTTATTTATTATACAAGGGGGCAAAGTTGTTGTTTAACTTCTTGTTATTATATTCAGACCCGAGGCAGCGAAAGATTCCAAAATTGATCCACGAGCGTAGCGAGTGGTTCAAATAGTGGAATTTTGAGCGTGTGAGGGCCTCGAAGCACGAGAGGTTGAACAAATTTTGCCGCCGAGTGCCTTCTCAGGAAATAAATGAGTACGTTCAAAAATTAGGGATTGCATTTACACACAATTTTAAGCACTATTTACACGGAAATCCTCGAAGTGAAATATTTCAATTACTGCAAGAGATTCATTTACGTAGGTAATTGCCATATTCGTGTTTCCCTGCGGACTATTTATTAAGATTGTATATTTTCAACTCTGAGATTTAATAATCGAACTTTTAAATTTGGGATACCTAAATCAATTAAATAATACTTAAAAGTAAAACAATTAAAAGATAATGTTGTAATAAACACATTTGATTTTTGTACCTATTTGTATTTTATTTCGTTACAAATACTCAGTTAAACGCCCATCGGTCCAATAAACTAACTTAACAATTAACATAATTAAGTTGCCAGCTCATAGACTATGATTATGGCGCGTCGTCTTGGAAGCAAGCGTAAAGGCGGCGGCGCCCGATCGGTTCGCATTTCTTCTTTAGTTCCCGGAGTCCTTACTTAGTAAAAGTTAAAATAGACATCCTTAATTTATTGAATATTGATTGCCCAGAAACAATATTAGGAACTGAACGACATATATTTCCGTGAGATGAGAATCAGACATACTATCTCCGGATAAAAAAATTATGTTTACAGAATCATCGTTTGTAATTCCTACATAATTATTTACCTTAAAAATAATTAGTAGGTATAGGTACAAAAACTTGTCAAGTGACAACCCTGTGCCGGCACTCACAGCTGGGTCATAAAACTGCGGCGCGCAAAGAAGATTCACGGTTCGTGCGCGGTTATAAGTTTCAATTTTGCTTGCAGGCGGCGAGTATAGGTATAATTTTATACCGAAATCTGACTTTTGTGAAGGAGTGAACTTTCTGTACGGTTGTACTATTAGTTATTCTGTGCCCTCGCTACGCATCCCCGCACATTTGTGGCGGAAACGAACCCTTAATAAATAATTTTATAAAACTTTGTTGCGTCGCTAAAACATATATTGATTGAATTGTCGATGTTGTTGGTGAGGTGACACATGCATGCTTTTATACTTTGCGTAAGTAAGTGTTTTTAACATTTCCAGTAGCCATGTCTCTGGAAAAATAAATAATCTCAAAAAAAACCTTAGTTGAAAAGTTCTATACAGGATTTATAGCAAATGTATGTTATTCTTCCAATATATGTTACGAAAACATGTTGTACCTACATGTACTATGTGACTAGGTACAAATTGTGATCCATTCACTGCAATTGGCGACAGTTTTGCTCGTTACTTTTACTTGTGCTATCGTGACAGTTTATCTCCGACCTTGGCTAGTCATTTCACTGACGTCAGTGCCGAGAAGCCATTTACCCGATAGTTACCTACTAATGATATATCCATAGGTATATACTTTGCTTTTCATTAACCTCGTAAGGCCCAAGGTCCTACCTATAGGACTTATTCAGTTCGATGAAATTTAAATCATATTCAATTAGGACACAGTTGCATTTGTTTTGTTTCGTGCAATTTTCAAACAAAATAAAATCTACTGTATTCCGTGCACTATAGGTTCAAATTCCAGTGGCAAATTTTGGATTTTTCATTCCTATGGCTGGGCCTTAAGAGGTTATGACTCATTGTTCTTCAATTATTTCTAGGATCAAATACCAGATTAGTTTCCTTTTATCATTCTTCAGAAAAGGAAACAAATCTGATTTCTTGTTTTGTTTCCTTTTTTATTTTTAAAGAAACCGGCCTCATTTAAATTTTAAGACTAGTTTAAGTAAAATTAAAGGCCCACCAAGCAGGAGCTCTCGGGTTCGAATCCTGGTAAGGGGCTAAGGGCATTTATTTGTGTATTTATCGCAATTATTTTGTTCCTGAGTTATGGATGTTTTCTATGTGTTTAAATAGGTATTTATATATTACATTACATGTATCGTTGCCTGGTATCCACAACACAAGCCTCATTTATCTTGTACTAGGACAACCTATGTAAAATTTCTTATAATATTTATTTATTTATACAATCGAATAATTACTTATTGCCCCACATTTTGGGATTGCAAGCAGCACGAGACAAAGAGACTTTCCCTCATAATTCATAATTCATTTATAATCATGTGTTACATATGGTCTTACAAAGAGCATTTTACAGCTAGTGTTCACATGAACCCTGTTAGGGTATATGGCAATATACTTATAACTAAAACTATTTACTAAAACATTATATTTATATATTTAACATTTAAACTATTTTTATATATTATATATGCAATATGACACGTCTTTTTAGTGGAAAAATATAAGACATTTTAAAAATTATTAAAAATATTTTTCATTTTAACTAACAAAGTAATTGGTGAAATTAAACATCAGCAAAAAAATATTTTATAGATAATAATTAAAAATTCCATTTATATCTTTCAATTTGTAAAAATCTTAATTTATTAATTATTTGTCAATGGGGTATATAAGAAAATATGATTTACATTTTATTAATATTTACATTATTTTTTAATTGGATAAGGTTGTATCATTCAAAAAATCATCAATAGAGTAACAGCACTTTTTAATTAACAGGTCTTTAAGTTTTCGTTTGAACAATTCATCTTTGGTTTCATTGTTTATTACTTCTGGTATTTTATTTGCTATAAGTTGTATTCTAAATTGTATTCTACTCACTGCGCGCAATGAGGAAAATACAATTTAGTTCACTGTATTCAAGCAGCAAAGCGTAGGTATTTGCTAAAGTGTATGTGGTTCAAGCGGAGGCACGGACACCTAAATAAAGCATTTTATAAAGGTATTTTTTTTTTCAACCTAGGTACATGTTAGTCACAGTTTACTGGTCTAAACTGGGATCGTTTAATGCGTTTACAGTGTTGCCATTTGGTACAATGTAGTTTAATGAATTAGGGTCAAATGACATTCGTAGCCAGAAATTCCCTAGATAATCGTAAAAATGATCTTACCCAGAAGTGAGCCACAGCCTTCTTGTGCCGATCCTCCGTAGTTCTGACGAAGTCTGTATGTTCGACATTGTACTCCGCGAAGAGCCGGCGGTATTCCTCGGAGATTGTTGAGCAATAATCGGCTGGAGCCTGACCGGCTTTTGAGGCCGCCTGCTGGATCTTAGTACCGTGCTCGTCGGTGCCTGAGCGACAATAATAGTCTTAGAAAAAAAACTACATTACATAATGTCTATACCAAAGAGTTACTGACGTAAAGTGTGAAGTCTAAGAAAAAATCGTGACCCTCCCAAATTTGGCAGCTGGATTAGATGGTGCTATACGGCATCATGTATAAGTAACTTAGGTATATATTTGTTCTGGTGGAAAAGCAACTTCCCTTTATGTTAAGTTTTATAAACAAAACAAAGAAAGTAGGCAAGTGGAAAATGCCACAAGTTGAAACTGAAAATATTTATAGATCACTGACAGCTAGTGTTGATAGGAACTCGAGTTTTTTGAGTCTGAATTTGAAGAACTCGACTCGTTTTTACGAAACTCGGCGCTTAAAGAACTTCCGAGTCTTTTAACAAGTCCCGAGGCGAGTCATTTATTGAGTCTTTTTTAAGAGAACTCAAAAGGACTCGAGCCTCCAAATAAAGACTCCGTTAACCATTTCATAGGTTTAACCTAAATAAAAGTAAATAAATTTTGCGTTATTGTATTATTTGTGTGCCTAATCCACGAATATTACTTAAAGACAAAGCATTTCGAAATTTTGCAAACAAAAAAATAGAGAGTTCTCTAAAAAGGACTCAAGTCCCTACAAGAGACTCGAGTCTCTAACAAGTTGAAAAGAACTCGAGTAATATGCGAGTCTGAAAAACTGAGTCGAGTTTCGAAGCAGAAGATTCAAAGGACTCGAGTCTTAACCAACACTACTGCCAGCGAAACATGAAACAAGCAGCTCAGGCCGCGTAGCCAACGTTACAATCGTTACCGCTCCGTAGCGTAGCGTAGTCATCTCTCTCTATCACTCTTCCATATTTGTCGTCAAGCTCACCATACTTATTAACCTATCGAATGAGCTAATGCTTTTACGGATACTGGAAAGCGATATGTAAATGTACTACATACCTATACGAGGCCTGGATGTTAGTGAGATGACGATATGAGTTGTGCTGGTGTCCGACTTTATTACCTACATATAACATGAGTATCACATGATTATCCACCTGGTTTCTTGAGCTTAATAGTCGCCTCCAAACCTCCCCTTATAGCGACCCCATTCCTCACACAAAGTTTACCTTAAGTTCATATTAGCCTCACTGGATCACTGTTCACTCTGAGTACTGATAACGTGGGTCACAATATACCAGAGACACATCATTATTCTAATAACACCATAAGAACGTTCTTGACTTGATCTAAAAGCAAATATCACTGCCGCGTCGATTTGTTCGCACACAACCTCCTTTTTCCTACTGTCGTTCTCATCTACCCTCTCAACTTCCCTCAAAAAATCCCAATAACCTAGAAGCGGTTACTTAAGTTAAACGTGACTACTAGCGCCATCTACTCCATGACGTTGGCAAATATTAGCTGGTTCGCAATACGTTCGCGACACTCCCGCCCAGAAAGACAATGCTACTCTTAATTAAAATTAGATGTCTATAGGCAAACATATAAATAAATCAACAATCAGATAATAAGAACACTTGTGAATAACGATGTGTTTGAGCCGTCCATTCTCGAACCGCATGGTTCACCCTTTGCGTCGTGAATCGGCACGGCCTGACACTTTGTGCAATTTCTGATGACGTTACAGAAATGTGCTGAGACACTGCGTTTCTGATATCGATCCAATCGTGCATCTGGTCTGAGTTGAGTTGTGAGTGATCTGTCTTGAGCTGATAAAGAACAGGACTCTGAGTCTGGTCTGAGCATTCATCAATGTTTGTGCTGAGCCAACTAATAACAGGATCCTAAGACTGATCTGAATACTGATCAATTTCCGTACTAAACTGATTGAAAGCAGAATCCTGAAACTGGTGTGAGCGTCCATCGATGTCTGAGCTGAGCTGAGTGGGATCACGGCTGCGACCTGTCATATTTGGTCCATTACTGGTCTCTCCGTCAACCCATGACCAATGTTATTTCCTACACTCCCGCGCGTACGGTTCTAGATTGTTCCGAGCAGTCCCTAGTTGCAATTTAGGACACAAGAAGAGACCGCGTCATGCGGCCCATGTGTCAGAGAGTGGCAATGCGATCTGATATCAAATATCGGTATTGTTAAACAGTGAGAACTCCGTTCGCGATAGGTCTATCCCAGCACCTCCACCATGTCGTCAAGCTCACCATACTTATTAACCTATCGAATGAGCTAATGCTTTTACGGATACTGGAAAGCGATATGTAAATGTACTACATACCTATACGAGGCCTGGATGTTAGTGAGATGACGATATGAGTTGTGCTGGTGTCCGACTTTATTACCTACATATAACATGAGTATCACATGATTATCCACCTGGTTTCTTGAGCTTAATAGTCGCCTCCAAACCTCCCCTTATAGCGACCCCATTCCTCACACAAAGTTTACCTTAAGTTCATATTAGCCTCACTGGATCACTGTTCACTCTGAGTACTGATAACGTGGGTCACAATATACCAGAGACACATCATTATTCTAATAACACCATAAGAACGTTCTTGACTTGATCTAAAAGCAAATATCACTGCCGCGTCGATTTGTTCGCACACAACCTCCTTTTTCCTACTGTCGTTCTCATCTACCCTCTCAACTTCCCTCAAAAAATCCCAATAACCTAGAAGCGGTTACTTAAGTTAAACGTGACTACTAGCGCCATCTACTCCATGACGTTGGCAAATATTAGCTGGTTCGCAATACGTTCGCGACAATATTAGTGCGACTGTGACAGTTGCGTTTCGTTCGCCACGGAGCGTGAACGATAGGCACGTTGGCTACGCGGGCTGTTCTAGTCTAACAATTTGCAGGCTTATTGCCATAGGTATTGTTCATAGCATTCTTCAACTTTGTTGTAAGAACTTACACAATAACAAAAAAGTCTGTGTTTTTCTGCAATTTTGCATACATATGTTGTCCATATAGTAATTTAAATTGTATTTTTTCTTATTTAATCCATGTTAATTATAAGATGTAATGTTTTAAAAAAATGTGTCCGGTCCATATTGAGATAATCGCCTCCAATTGAGGGGGGATTAAAATCTTCTCGGGTCAGAGGTGCCTTTATTTGACGTTCATAAGCGCATTTTAATATGCCTATTTGAATAATAAACTGTCATGTTATTTGCTGCTTTCTGTGGCTGGAGAAACTCAAATTTCAACCCTTACTGATTATGAATTAATGATATAAATAATACGAAAAAAGGTATCTGTCTTTATTTCGCATTAAGATCATTTTTGTCCCAGGGAAAGATAGAAGATAGTTTGTATCACGGAAATAACAATTCTACATGGACAAACTTGTGGGCAAAAGCTTGTATAGAATATTTTTATTAAAAAAAGTGTCCATATTTGAAGCCGTAAAGTAAAAAAATTGTGTAACAGACAGGCAACATTGAGTCACCTCATAATTTTACAACCTGCATAAAGATAACAGGTACCCCATATGTAATGTGATGGTTCATTTGAGAATTGACCATCTATACAAGTAGCCATAAAACACTCATAAACTGAACATAATGATGTGTTGTACTCATTCACAACATACCACAGTCTTGTATTAGGTATTACATAATAAACGGATCATATACGGTGGCATTTAAAATTTTTCCTTATTGAGAATCTAAATCTAAAAGTATAATGACCCACTTTTGACATGTTGCTTGTGCTGAACATCTTCTCTAAGGGTCTCATTACAATATTTTGTTTAAAAAAGTAGAGTCATAAAATTTAGTCTGTATTGAAAAAAAACCCGTTTTCAATTCTTCTGGTCTTTTTTTGTGACTAGGACTAAAATGGATGATTATTTGCCGTCTAGCACACAAGTCTTGGTCTTCTCAACTGACATTTTGGCAGAGTTCCTAATCATTAAAATCCTGATGCATTGAAAAACGTTTATTTTATTATTTATTATTATTATTTATTATTCATTGTTCGGAGAACCAACAGCTATAGATTGCATTATTTTTTATTGTATTAATGCATGTGTATTTATAGTATAGTGTTCCAAATTAATATGTATGAGTCATTATGTACTTGAAATAAACAAATTTAATTTTTTTATTTTATTTCATAATGCATCCTTTTTAACAAAATTGTACTTTATATTACCTGTGCTAAATAAGACATTGCAGTGGGGGTCAGTCAGCTTCTCGAACCTCTGTATGGCGTCTGCCACCACCGCTGAGTACAGGTGGCCTAGGTGCGGGGCTGCAACAATTAATATTACAACTAGAACAAGTAACTAGGCCCTGTTGTCACTTTTTATCAAGCAAGACTATGGTCAACCACTGTTTAGTATGAAAAAAGTATTTTATATTAAGCTTTGAACTGTTATTTGAAGCCCAACATAAATAAACAATCTGAGATAAATGAACTTGATTTTCTGTAACAGCTCAGTCACACCACAAATTCTCCCCAGCTCCCCACTCCATCCATATAGCATAGCAAATGGTCATTTTATAAAAACTTTTCAGCTTGTGAAGTTGTTTCAATTATTTTTAATTTTAAACAGTGTTACCGTTCCGTTTTTAATTTAACAACTTTCAAAATGGATTATGACTATTTAAAAGCGACTTTGTTACAATTATATTGCTGAATCAATTCAAGTTAAATAACTTATGGAAATAGTTTCCCTAAGGCTATAGATAAAATAATGATGTTTGTATCATGACTGACTTATTAATACCTAGCGCCGATCGCGGCGCTAAAACGACTGCGGACTCGACTCGAAATACGATTGGAGTTGGAGCTACAGCTTAAAATAATTCACATAACAACAGCCAGAAAAAGTCAGCAAAAGAACTTAAATGAAACAACTTACCGGCATTCACATAAAAGATCGGGGTAGAAACGAAAAATGGTCTTTTCTGAACAACAGAAGAAAATAATAATCGTAACGTTAATCTCATGTTTATTTTGGAAAACCTCAAGAGGTAACCTCGATGGAACAATTTTATGAGAGAAAGGTCACTCGAAATGAATGCACTTGCCGCTTATCTCTGTCTGCCGGCAAAGTAAACTGTTATACCATCGCATGTGATAAAACAAGATACATCTGTTTGATAATTACGATGAAAATTGTCTTTCAAGAGGAAAACATTTCCACGAGACAGGTTAAAAGTATTATGAAAATAATTTAGGAAATAGCTTTAACTAAAGCATTTTTGTTGAAAAGGTGAGGTCGTTAATTTAGCTAGGTTATACGTTCTGTGTTCCGATTTACGTACTGTTTGACAACTCTGGGTCAAATGTCAAATGTTATGAAAAGATGATACTTGTATTACAAAATTTTCGAAAAAAAATAATATCAGGTGTATTTACGATACGCTACGATCTCTAATTACTATTTATGGTTTATTTTTGCAGAAATTGCCTGTTTTCAGTGCTAAATTGTTTAAATAATATTTAACTACATTTTGATTTGGCTGATAGTCAATAATTTCCACCACCATATGGTCACTATCATTTTTTTAAGAAAAAGTTTGACAGTTGTGAGCTCCCTACCAAATTAGGATGACCAAATATCCGGTGCTTAGGCTCACATGCGCAAACTGTACGAATTACTTCCGTATTTGATCGTATTGCCACAAAAATCAATCGATTGATCATTTTTGTTGTTATTTCGTAGTGATGATACAATCAAGATTATTACAGTATTATTGAATTGTGACTATAATTTTTATCACAATGTCCCAAGGGAAGATAGTTTTAATGGCTTGTGGCAGCTTCAGCCCACCAACTTACATGCATTTACGAATGTTCGGTGAGTTGTTATTGCGTAGACAATTTTCCTATTTCTTACAAGAAAACGCGACCGAGGTGTTTAAGTGTGACGGTCATATCATGTTAATTATATGTTAGTGGCCGTGCTGGTTTCTATGATGTATTAACGTCGGTTAAGTAAGTAGTTTCAATGGTATTAGCTGATGTTTCAGAAATCGCCAGAGATTATATTCACACGCTGGGTTTGGGCACGGTGGTCGGCGGCATAGTGTCTCCTGTGCATGATAAATATGGCAAGAAGGACTTGGTGCCCGCACACCATAGGTAAGTCCTTTATTCTAGTTCAAGATGGAGTAACTTTCTGAAGGAAGATATGTTCTTGCCAACAAAGAGCTTATCATTCATGGCTGTGTGTCCTTAATAATTCAATCCTTTATTGTCTTCAGTAGAAGAACAGGTTCCTGAGTCAGATAAATGCTTCATTCTTGCCTGAACATCATTATCTTCATAAATTAGTGGCTATATATACAATAGTATAGTTAGAACAAGTCTAATGTTGTAACCCAATAGCTATGTTATCCACCATCCACCATAACCAAATTTATGGTTTGGCAAATTGCCAAGTTTTATAGTTTATAGTTTAGAATATTGATCTGGTTTGTGGTTTGCAGAAACTGCAGTTCTTATGCACAAGTCAAGCATCAGGCATATAACTTACTAATTTTTCTATTCACACATGATTACCATCTTTGTGAGAATTGTTTTATTTAACCTTGTGATGATGTGTGTACATTTTGTATACCTATATTGAACATTTTATTTTCAGTTTTTATTGAATAATAGGTTTGAAATTAAAAAACAAAACAATTGCTTATGGACCTCAGAAGGTACCGTGTATGTATAATAGTCTTTCAATGAAGATATTATCAGAAAAATAAGTTGCAGTAAATGCACTGTTTGCACATTGTTATAGACCTGTTATCCATGTGAATAATATGAAGGCAAATATTCATTTGTGTTCATAATATTGTGAGGCAGCTGTTTACATAATATATATGCCATGCCATATATGCTTGTCAGATTAGCATACAGGTGTGCATACACATACTGCCACTCAATCATTGGATGCTTGTATTATAATATTATATCTTATACCTTTAAACGAGCAATTCTTGTATATATATATGTATATATATTTCTGTGATCTCGGAAACGGCTCTAACGATTTCGCTGAAATTTGTTATATGGGGGTTTTTGGGGGTATACAATCGATCTAGATTAGTCTTATGTTTGGGAAAACGCGTGTTTTCGAGTTTTCATGCGTTTTTCTTTCGACGCAGAATATGATCGCTAATTTCGTAATGCCGGTCACTGTCCGTCTGGTCCAGCGGGTTAAGACGTGGACGGCTAGAAACGAGTGTTACGGGTTCGAATCTCGCCCGGTGACTAACTTTTTTTTTTTTTTATATGTTCAAGTTTATATATTTTTTTTTAATTTTTATTGTTTTAGACAAGTTTAATTTAGTAAAAAAATGTAGTTAAGATTATCACCTATACACCACCATATTACAATAAATAGTTATAAGTTATAACCGAGCAAAGCTCGGTCGCCCAGGTACTGTTTATTAAAACACGGTACAAAATCAAATGTTTAGTATTGAACATTAATTCCCTCTTGTTAAATAAACTATACATATAACCGCTTATCGTTACAGGAATGAAATTTAATACAAATATCAAACAATATTTCTTTATAGTGTAAAATATATTCCTATTAATTAGACATGCCTTATCATACTTTATCAAACATATGTTACGTATGTGATAGGAAAACTGCTTGTTAATAATGATTGCAAGAAAAATAATAAGCTGATTGTATTTTCACACATAACAATAGCATAAATTTATGTCTGGTTGAGTTCACAAACATCTTTTCAAGCCATGTTTCCGAAAAGATATAATTTACACAGCCTTATTGTCAGTGGCTTAGAGGCGTGTTAATATATTTTTGGAAAGTTCGCTTGTGTAAAGGTGTTTGTGAACTCTATTCTCCAATACAAGTTATACAAATACAAATACAAAATGTCTTTATTAACAAGGTAGAGTTGATTAGAGGCAGGGTTGACAAAAGTAGGTAATTATAAATTTGATATACATTGCGGTTACATTGTGGTTAACATTGTGAGGAAACCGGACTAATCCCAACAGGGCCTAGTTTACCCTCTGGGTTGGAAGGTCAGATGGCAGTCGCTTTCGTAAAAACTAGTGCCTACGCCAAATCTTGGGATTAGTTGTCAAGCGGACCCCATGCTCCCATGAGCCGTGGCAAAATGCCGAGACAACGCAAGGAAGAAGAAGGGATATACATTGCGGTTAGATTAACAGTAGCCCTCATGCTAGGTCAAGCCTGTGTCGTGAGGAGTATAAGGTATGTTTCTTTATTCCAGAAAAAAATAATTTTAGAAGCTAGCACGGGTGGATTGGGTTACAGTGGGGGCGGGTGCATGGATATGATCACATAATTAACAATTATGTGGTTATGTCACTAGTTGCGCGGGTCAAGGCGCTAGATAAGCGTGTTTACTGTTTTGATAATTGCAATTTTATTGCTTTTTATCTATGAGACCAATTCGAACGTACACTTGACATCATAACGATATCTGAATGATGTTAGTTAGATATCATTTGGGTGTGCGTCTCGCTCGCGCTTAGACTAGTACAGACAAGTCCGACCACAATGAACTTGCGAATGATAACTAACTGATATCTTTTAGATATTAGTTTGATATCAAGTGTACATTTTAATTGGACTGTATCTTAATTATTATCAGGTATTAATTCAGATATTCAGAGACCATGGAGTTTTTTTTCATACAAAATGACAAGTACCATATGATAGACAACATATAAATTTATTCTCGGTTCATAGAAATTCAGGTACTGATGGTTTTGTTGCTATATATTACTTAGGTACAAACACACACAGATCAGGCTAGCCCTAAACGTGCCCCAAATTAACCAAATTCGAATTTATTATGTGTACCATAGAAATTCATGCTCTGAATTTCTGAAAAAAATCAGTGTATTGCCTAATTTGCCCGTATTTTCGTATAATATTAAATTAAATGTATCATATTTGCAGGATATCCATGTTAAAACTGGCTCTGCGATCATCTGCATGGATCAAGGTGTCCGAATGGGAGACGCAGCAGGAGGGCTGGACGCGCACCAGGGTCTCATTACAACACCACCAGGTTTGTCTGAGTCAAAATACACATACATTTTTTTTTTTTTTTATAAAACACGCATGGTCTTGATCTAGGGGATGGAGCCACCCGGTAAACAAACATTTCTTTCCGGTGCATGCGACACTAA